>NC_058414.1:88482813-88635231 GCF_002201575.2 Neomonachus schauinslandi
CTGAAGCTTCCATTGCTCTGTCATCTCACCTTGAATCTAAAAAAGAATCGCCTCAGTGATACCAGTGAACCAGAGAACGAGAACTGACAGTTACTAATCTTCTGAACCCAAGCGCATGAGGATGCCAAGCTGTATGCTTCTCTGATGATGAATACCTTCTTCCTCCATCCTGCTATTTCTCCAAGGTGATCATGCAGCTTGTGCGGCTCGGAAATCACTTATTCAAAGTTTTTAAGAAGTCCAGAGCAGCTTCAGGCATCATCAAATGACAACTGTTAAATACCCATTTCAGTACCGAATTTAGCCCGATAAGGTCTCACTCATTCAACGATTAGACCTCTTGCAACGGTAGCCTCCAAAACCCGGCTGTCAACCCAGGAGAGCCAGAAAGATCTCTGAGCTGGTGGGGAGTCTGTCCTAGAGCCCAGGGCTTTCCTGCTAGCAGAGATCTTCATCTGCTAACTCATACTTAACCAAGAATTATAACAAGCCTAGCCATCTTGTTCTTCAGGCGATAGCAGCTACAAAAGAACACGTTGCAAAGGGCGGGTTCTGTCGGCAAGAAAGAAAAGTGCATGTCAAAGCCTCATGGTGAAGAAGGCGGCAGAAGAGCTCAGAGCACATGCAGAATTAGAAGAGCCTGGGGCCTTCCAGGATCGGGGCAAACAGTCCAGCAGTTTCCTTAGGTCCTGCTGTCCTCTCTGTAATAGCTCGCACTTAGCTCAATGATCACGGGCATTTCAGAAGCAGTTAAAGCAACGTTAAAGGTTATTTTATCCAACTCCTTCATCAGGGTGTTTCAGAGATATTAAATAAGAGCCTAAGGTGTTTCATATGTAGACTTTAAAAAGATACCAGGTCAATATTGCTCAAAGGAAAGTTTTGGCATTTGAAAGGGGAAATCCTGTCATCCGAAAAACCATTTTTATTTGGAGCACCTCCTTTTCTGATGATGCTAAATGATTTTAAGCATTTAGCTAGACATGGCCATTGGTGCCACCTCTTCATTAGGGTGATGAGGGTGACCCTCTCTGCATTAGCTTGCTTTCTCTGTTTGGAAGACAAGGCATGACTGTTGCAGCCTTTCTCTGGGCCCCCTTCATGTTTCTCCCCTGTATTAGATCAGCTTTCAGAGAAGAAGAATCAAGACCTATAGGTCATAAAATTACTGCTTTTCTGACTGATCCTTCTTGGTGACTTTTGGAAAAGGTGAGAAGTATATCTTTGATAACCATGTATTTATTTGGCTATAGCTCTAGGTTGGGGTTTTTTTTTTTTTTTTAGTCTCTTACTATAGAACCTTTGGAAAGATGTTCAATCAACCTCACAGCCTGAGGTCTGTCCCCCGTCTTCCCACCATGCCCAAACCTCTGTGTTGTCTGCTCTAGCTCTGTGCTCGCCCTTGGGTGTTGGGGGCAGTCACTTGGTGTTGGAGCATGGCTGAGACTTCTACATGTCGCCAGGCAAATCATTGGGCCTTTGGAGGCATCTCGAAATTACCACTCTAGCCCTTTCTTCCAGCCCAGGTCACACTGTGACATGAATCAGATGTGCTTGTCAGGAATCTATAAGGGGCAAAGAACATGACGGCGTCCTTATGTTACCTCTGCTACTCTGAGTTGGTGGCATGTGCTTTGTTGCTGGGCTCTGTAAATGGAGTAGAGAATGAAGAGTATTTGGATTACTGTGTGTGTCGGTCCCTGCTCTGTGGTCCTGGTGCGGGCCAGTCTCTCAGGGAGACGCTCTGGGGCCTGAGGACCGCATCAAGTCGTGCCGCAGGGCCTGGAAGAGGCTACGGAGGGACTGGGCCCAGATGTCCTTCTGATGCCCTTGGGACAGGGCTGTGCGGTAGGCCGTGTAGGCCAGGGTCAGCGCTGTCCTTTCAAAGTCCTCTTTCTTGAGGACGCCAGGGTGGCTGGAGAGGCTGATGCTCAGCCGGCGGATGTCCGGGATGCTCTTGGGGATCACGTGATTGCAGATGATGTGGAAGTCAGAGGCCTTCCTCAAAGAGGCGAGCTCCTCGTCCTTGATGGAGATCTGCAGGTCAGGGCTGATGTCAAGTTCAGCTAGCAGGAACTGGAGAGAGACACGGGACATGGAAAGACATGAAGCATTTGGGCATCGCTGAGGACATCACTGTGTTCATTATCACATATGTTCATCTAGGGAGGCAGCTGCGTCTCCAATTCTGACTTTCCCACTAGCTGTGTAACCCTGGGTGAGTTACTTAACTTCTCTGAGCCTCATTTTCCTCCTCTGTGAGATGATTAGTGACAATACTTCACTGGGATATTGTGAGAAGTAAGACAAATACAGTGCCTGGTACAAAGCCACTATTTCAGGGACTGCTTACTGTTACTAGTGGCCTGGACCAGCACACTAGTTCCTGATCTCCCTCCCACCCACCCACCGAAGATCTTCTAGAGCACGAACTGACTATTTTGGGTAATTTAAAATCAGAAGCTGAATTCGAAGGATGCAGAGAATTGTGCCAGGAATTAAGTGGGATACAGAGATTTGTCCTCATTTCTCACCTGTTCTTTAAGAGTAGCGTGGAGTCTGCCACGTGCATCCCCTGCTCTGTGCCGGGCTCATCCCAGCAACATAATAAATACTTCTTGGACTCCGAATTCTAACTTTCCTCTCTGTCTCTGACTCCCTCCTGGCTCGAATCCATCCTCCATGCTACTGTCTGCTATCCTTCTAGAACAGATCTGTTCATGTGACTCCCAAGTTCAAGACTTGGCAAAGTTTGCCCCCGTGGCAGGATTTGAAATCCCTTCCCCTTCCCCCAGCTCAACTGCTTGGCTGCACAAGGCTGTCTCTTAGCCAGACAGTTCTGGGACGTGGAGGATGTGAGAGGATATCAAGGCAGGAGGGGAATTTTGGAGATCATCGTAGTTCCTCATTTAACAGTGGAGGAGATTCAGGCCCAGAGAGCAATGGCAGCTGACCTGAAGTCACCCAGCTGGTGGGGGCAGAACCAGAACGACAGCTCAGATCTTGAACTGGGAATTCTATCACTGAACCAGTCCAAGCAGCCTTGGGGAATCTACCTGTGGTTTGAGGATGAGTGGGGTCTTAGGGGCCCAGGTGAGAGGGGCAGAGGAAGAGAGCTTCGGGGTGGCCCCAGCCCGTCAGAAACGGAGCTGTCCCAGCATGCAGTTCCTGAGACACGGCTCAGCTCAGACACCTGGCGTGGCATTGCCCGAGCACTCCTGACCAGTCCTGCCTCAAAACCTCTGCTTGGGGGGCGCCTGAGTGGCTCAGTCGTTAAGCGTCTGCCTTCGGCTCAGGTCATGATCCCGGGGTCCTGGGATCGAGCCCCGCATCGGGCTCCCTGCTCGGCGGGAAGCCTGCTTCTCCCTCTCCCACTCCCCCTGCTTGTGTTCTTGCTCTCGCTAACTCTCTCTGTCAAATAAATAAATAAAATCTTTAAAAAAAACAAAAACAACAACAACAAAACCTCTGCTTGGGAATGTTGCCCGACTCTGCTGCTCGGGTGCTGGCCGTGGCACCTTGGGGCCAAACAGAAATCTCTGATTTTGCCTCGACTGAACTCCCGATGCCATCCTTCCGTGTCACGGCGTGTGGGAGAGGGGAGGAGATACGAGGAAGACGTGGCTCTGGGATGGGCGGGACGGGATGAATCCGCCAAGTAGTCTAGACCAGTCCCTCTGGCGCTTAGGTCCCTTCTCCAAAAAACAGAGAGAAGGCCTTGAATTGACCACTTTCCCTTCTGCCTACCTCATAGAGCAGTTCGACTTCCTCCAGGGAGTTCTGCAGGACAGGGTTCAAGGGCATTGATGAGGATCTCTTTGGCCGATGAGCAGCAGGAAACAGCACGGCTGCAAGAAACCAGAGTTAGCTGGAGGGGCTGCGCTGTGCACATGGCCTGGAGGCCGGCTAGCCAGTCCAGAGAGTGACTGACTCCAGGTGGCGGTAGACGTGAAGCGGCGAGAGGTGACAGATGACTCTGGTTTGTCCCCGAGAGCTCCCAGGCATGTCAGACATTACTATTTCAGACCAGCGACTTCAAACCTGGCTGCTCATCAGAATCATCCCAGAAAGTTTTGAAAAATATGTATGTCTAGGGGTATGTATATCCTAGAGAATTTACATAAAACAAAATAAAACAGAAATGAGCAAACTGACAGCCCTCCCCCTGCCCCAATTCAAGATGAGTTCTCTAATAATACTGCTCCCTTTATCAATAGGAAGGGCTGGTTTATATTTATTGACAACCCTTTTAATGAGAGGATCAGACTTCTGGCTAGTCCCCGGCCATCTGAGATACAGCCGCCAAGAATCTGAATACCGGTGACAAAGTGCGGGAAAGGAGCTGCCAGGAGACCCTGACGCTTGGCCCCAGGGGTGTGGTGAGCCAAGGTCAGCACTTCCCCCAAGGGCTGGCTGACTTAGAGATGCATTTGGTATGAAGTCAATGACTTGTCAGTGTTATTCCTTGGGGACTGCATTTAGAAGTTGTAGCTGGAGGAAGATGGATGAGCTGCTAGAGGTAGAGGGCGTAGCAGAATTGGGAACTGACAGAGGAAGGTGAAGGAGGAGACCAACTATTAGAGTATGGGAATAACCAGGACAAATTGCCGTTCTCCAGGACCGTGTTGGGTAGGAGCAGACAGCCCCGTTCAGCCCAGCCCCACCTTGTACCAGGGCAGTGTGCAGAAGGGATTGGTCCCCCTGCTGCCGGCTGATAAAAAAAGATGCATCTTCTTCAAGACACTTGAATGTGATCTGCCAGAAGCCTGGGCAATGAACTGTAAAAATCCAAGAGACTTGGAGGTAAGTAGCGCCCCCTGAAGTTGTGCGAACCACAAGTTGTACAACCATACACGACAGTTCTCCTTCTTGATAATGGTGCCCTTGGAACCACCAAGAAAGAGTCTAGTGATGTCCAGTGTACTCTGGTTAAAGAAGGCAGGGCGCTGCCTAAGCATTGTAGAAGGTTTTCAATCGGAAGTGATACAAGTGAGACATCTTCAGTGTAAAGGACATTTCCTGAAAAGCCCACTGGTGGGCATCTCCTACTTCCTGGAAAAAGCTGGCTGGATATTGTATTGCTATAATACTGTTTACTCTGTAACTCATTTATTATCTATACCACAGGTTCCTCCCGGGCTGGGATATATACGGTTTCGTGTTTCTCTACCCCAGCAGAGCCTGGCAGGCTGACCAAATCCCTGCACTGAAGGAAGCCTTGACGGGAAGAGTGACCAACTCTGCTTTCCCAGAGCATTTCGGGGGAAGGAGCCTATAAATTGCTGAGGAATAGTTCCTAGCCCAGCAGTTTAGCAAAATTTGTTTTCTTTGCCAGGAAAGTGCCAACTTCCCACAGAATCATAGATTTTAGGGCTTGAGAAGGCCTTGGCCTCTGTTCACTCATTGCCTCTGCCTACAGTCTCAGGTGGAGGGAGGCATCCCCTGCTCCAGTGATTTGCAACCTTGACCCAAGGGGCTGATGCATGGGTCCCAGCTGATTTAACTGAGCGGGGTGCACATGGGACAGGAAGAGTTTTTTTCAAAGCTTCCTAGGCTTCTTATGGCAGCTTCTAATGGCAGCTGAGGTTGAGAATCAGAGGGTGCTTGACCTGACGTTGTGGAGAAGGAGCTGCCCCGGCCATATGGCCACTCTTAGGGTAACCCAGCGGTTGTCACCCTTGACCGGACATCCGGATCACCTGGGAGCTTGGAAAATCCCGAATGCCCAAGGCCAGCTCCCAGGCCAATTCATGGGCCTCTCCCTGGGGTGGATGTAGGCAATGGGACTTTTTACAGCTTCCAGGTCATTACAGTGGGCAGGCATTGGGTTATCCAGACCCACAGCCAAGCAGCGGGCGCCCTGCTATGAGGCGAACCCCACTCCCATCTGAGGGGTCATCTGAAGAGACCAGGGCCATCATGTTCTTGGAGACAAACGAGTAGAGGCACAAAGAGGGTGCGTACTTTGACTCCAATTTCTCTTTGGTGGGAGATGACACCAGGATCAGACCTGGTTTTAGACCGAGATGTGACCTGCTTCTTTCTGTGTGCCCTTTTTCTCTTCTTACCATGAAAGGGTGGATGAAATCCCATTCTCAGGATAGGATCCGAGAGCAACTTTACTTCTTTAATTCTTGTCCCTGGATTCCATTCTTATTGTGAAATTACAGATATTGTTCCCTTAAAAAAATTCACACCCCAGTAGGTGAAGGGGATAGGAGGGAATGAATGCCCTGGGCATGGAGCCCTTTCTGCTTCCTCTCTTCTCAGACTTGGGATGGCTGCCTTCCAGAAAGTTCTTCACAGCTGAACTATCTCCCTGTGAACACCAACACTCCTTTAACACACACACCCCAAGTGGACCCTGAGTTCTCAAAGAATGGGGAAGAAAATACTTCTGGATTCAAAGCTCAGCTTAATCATGAAAACACTGTTGTTTCCAAGAGCCCTTGTTCTGATTCTTTTTAAAAATGGTAACACAGTTTGGGGAAGATGGTTAGAAATAGCTTCAGCCTCTGAACCAGGAGACTGATCATTGCCCCAGAAAGTGTATGTGTGGGGGGCACAGAAATCTGAAAGATGGACAACCTCCCCCCTTGTTCTCCTGCTCTGCATGCTTCCACCACCTTCTGCCAGAGCCCCGCCTGTTGCTGGGGCTGCTTGGATGGTGTATCCAGCAGGTGCTTTTCTACCACCCTGGGTGTGGAAATACAGCTGGCCCCTGGCCAGACATCTGAGAGGCCGGGGTCTGACTCTTTGAAAAGAAGGCAAGGCCTGGAGAGGGATAGATTCACCTTTGCAGAGATGCTGGAGGGGGGCGGGGTGGGGCGGGAAATAAGCTATGTCTGGTCCTCGGCAAAACATTTAGATAAAAGGTTAAATATACAGTCACTCCCGATGTTCTTGTCTGCGACAGGGAAGGCTGGACCCTGCCAGAAAGGCAAATGGCCCACGCAAGAGCTGACCAGCTCCCAGAGGCATGTACGAGCGAAGCTTTAAGCTAGACCTGCTCCCGTGTGGTTAGACACGCTCCCCCAGGAAGCCTTTCCTGCAACCCTGCTGGCCACCAGTGTCCTTTCTCCAGCTCCGTATGCCCTCTGCGTCCTGTCTCCACATTTCCCATCTTGCTGTCTGTCACCCTGAAAGCGTTCGTCAGGGTGGCCGGCTCCTGGGAGTGAGGGAGGAAGTTTATGCTCCCCCTGCTTGACCTCAATGTCTGCGTAACACTGGGCTTCAAGGGAAGGCGCAGTATATATGTGGGGATGATTTTAAAGATGAGCCAGGGATTTTGGGGGCGCCTGGGTGGCTCAGTGGGTTAAGCGTCTGCCTTTGGCTCAGGTCATGATCCCAGGGTCCTGGGATCGAGTCCCACATCGGGCTCTTTGCTCAGCGGGAAGCCTGCTTCTCCCTCTCCCTCCGCTGCTCCCCTTGCTTGTGCTCTCTCTCTCTCTCTGTCAAATAAATGAATAAAATCTTAAGAAAAAAATCTTAAATAGAAATAAAGATGAGCCAGGGATTTTTAAAAAGCCTCACCAAACCAAAACAGCTGTGCAGACTCTTCAGGCTTTGCTGAGGTTTTCCTGTCCTGCCCCCTCATCACCTACCTTGATGGAGGTCATCATAAGCTTGACTGCCTGCTCATCTGGGGCAGCACGGCCTCCACCAGGCTGATGGGAGGGAGACCTGAGGGCTCCCCACTGGATGGCTATTAGCGATGGCACCTTTGCAGAGAGAGGGGACAGCGGGGACAGTGTGGGAGGCCAGAGACGGGCAGAAGGACCCCACCCGAGCATGGAGCCTCAAGCAAGAAGGCTACTGGTTCAGGTTTGTCGAAATCACTGACTTCATGTGCCTCTTGCTTGATGTAAAACTGGGCCAATTTGTTTTCTTCTTCTCCTCTCAATACTCTGCAGCCAGCCTGCCCTCCAGCTATTTCTTCAGGACGTGAATGTGCCCATGAGGACCGCTCAGTGTGACCAGGGGACATCAGAGGCTTCCATGTCTCCTAGCACGAAGGTCTGCTGCAAGGCTGGTCTCGGGGCAGGGAGACCATAAGCTTCTCCCCTCCTCCCCGACTCCCTGGCCATATGAGCCTTGTGGGGGGGGACATTGAGGGTCTATGATATATCGGACAGACCAGCATAGAACAAAGGATTTTCTTGCTAAAGGTCATGCATGTTCACTAATCCAGTCCGGGAACTGGATCCAGAGATTCGAGAGTCTGTATTACGGCATGTTCTGTCCATATCTTCTGCTGAGAGACGTGTTCGGACCGCAGACCAAAGTTGTTAAAATGTGAAGCTCAGATACCGTAAAGGTGCATGAGCCCACTGTGTGCTAGTCGACGTGCTCTGTGCTTTCCGTACGCACCTTGTGAGGTGAGTACTAACATGCCATTTCACAGATGAAGAAACGTGGAGGTTAAGAAACTTGCCCTAGGCCACCCAATTTGTTTGCCGTAGGACTGAGATAAAATCCAGACCCTCGCAGGCTCCCAAACCCTATCTCACCGATAGGGAGAACAATGCTATCTTTTTGCAGGTATATCGCCCCAAAGACTGGGCTCAGGAAAGATAGTGCAGTTAATTATGAATGAATGCATTTGGTATAAGACATATTCTGAAATGAATCACACATAATTTTTTCTTTTTTTAGAGAGAAAGAGTGTGTGTGAGTGGGGGGAGGGACAGAGGAAGAGGGAGAGAGAGAATTTTAAGCAGGCTGCACGCCCAGCGCAGAACCCAATGCAGGGCTCGATCTCACGACCCTGAGATCATGACCTGAGCTGAACTCGAGTCAGCCGCTTAACCGACGGTGCCACCCAGGCGCCCCTTAACACACACAGAATTTTTAAAAATTCTCTAACTTTGATTTATAATCCTGTGATACGCAAGGTCACATTACTACAGCCCTGCGATCACTCTCCTACATAGACCCTCAACTCTTTGCTCCCTCTTTGTTCTCTGCAATCACTTGGCAAAGTCACAGCGCATCTCCGCCCGTGTCCCCCGCTGCACCTGTGCCCCCGGATGTGGCCGGAGGAAAACACAACCGTGTCACGTGCTCTCATCGTGAGTTCACGGTCGTTCGGCTCACAGGGGCCTTTCCATGCTGCCCGACCACGCTCCGGATTTCCTGGTTCCTCCCACTTGGTTTCACACCTTCTAGTCTTTCCTTAAAGCTGCCTGCGTCTTGTCCGCACACTCGGGACTTCGCTGTTGTGCCCGTGCGCCCGTCCGGAGCCGACCTCCCCCGCGTGCGAGCGCCGCGTCCGTGGAGATGGCACGCAGCTCTCCACCTGTTCTCTTTTCTCTCCTGCGTCTTCCATCCCCCCTCGCTACTGGGTCTTCCACATCAGCACCAACACTTGTTCTGTCTGAGAAGCATAAAGCCCTCTGTACAGGCGGCTCTTCCTCCCGCCTGCCTCTTCCCGCGGCCGAGCCCTCCTCATCCCCGCTCTCTCCTCGCTTCGGGCCTCACCGCGGCCCCGCGGACTTCCAGCCTCGCCCTCCAGACCCGACGGCCGGCCACCCAGCCGCCGGCGCGCATCGCCTTGCCCGCCTGTGAGAGCTGCCTCTCCCGACCTGTACCCGGGTCGACGCCAGCGCGCGCGCGCGCGGACGCACACACCACGCACACATACCCCCCCCACACCCCCCAGACGCATGCCATGCCGCACACACACATGCACACACACGTACACACCACATACACACACACCCCAGACGCATGCCACGCCGCACACACACATGCACACACACCGTACATACCACACAAACACACATACCCCACACATACAAACACTGCTCCCACTACACACCCATCCTGCTGTCTATAGTCTTCCCCATCTCTCTCAGTTGCTCAGGCCAAAAACCTTGGAGTCATCCTCGATTTTTCTTTCACGTCGCACATCCAACCAATCAGCAAGTCTTCCCGGCTCTGCCTTCAAAATATATCTGGAATCGTCTACTTCTTGCTAGACTCCTGGTTCAAGCCTTGAGCACCTCTCCTAAAGTTGTCTTAGCTTCCATTCTTGGTTCCCACCCTTGTTCTGTTCTTTTTTTTTTTTTTTTTAAGATTTTATTTATTTATTTGACAGAGAGAGAGAGAGATAGCAAGAGCAGGAACACAAGCAGGGGGAGTGGGAGAGGGAGAAGCAGGCTTCCTGCGGAGCAGGGAGCCCGATGCGGGGCTCGATCCCAGGACCCTGGGATCATGACCTGAGCTGAAGGCAGACGCTTAATGACTGAGCCACCCAGGCGCCCCCCCCCCTTTTTTTTTTTAAGATTTATTCATTTATTTGAGAGGGAGAGAGAGAGTGAGAGAGAGAGAGTATGTGCGAGCAGGAGAAGAGGCAGAGGGAGAGGGAGAAAGAATCTCAAGCAGACTCCTGCCACCCCAGCCACAGGCCTCTTCACTGCTATGTGAGCACACCAGGCATGCTTCTGCCACAGGGCCTTTGCACTTCTCTTTCCTTTGCCTGGAATAATTCCTCCAGCGATTGCATGGCTTACTCCCATGTTTCCTTCAGGCCTTTCATCACCTCCTCAGGGACACCCTCCCTGATTTCTCTATTTAAAAGTATAATCCTTTATACTCTGTCCCTAATTTATTGTCAGCAAACAAACCAGATGTCTTATTTATATTTGTGTTTGTGTCTGTTTCCCTCACTAGGATGTCAGCTCCCTGAGGGCGTGGGATCTTGTCTGTTTTGTTCGGTGCTGTATTCCCAGTGCATAGCATCCTGCCCACAACTATTGAAGGAGTAGATGATCCCATAGAAACACATTAACTACCCTTGTCACTAAACCCCATTCTTTTCAAACAGAGTGCTTTACTAAATCCTTCTCTCCCCTCCCACCCCCCTTTTATTAATATGCTTCACGCCCAGTGTGGAACCCAAGGCGGGGCTTGAACTCACGACCCTGAGATCAAGACCTAGACCGAAATCAAGAGTCAGATGCTTAACTGACTGAACCACCCAGGTGCCCCTAAATTCTTCTCTTTCTAACAGGAGGATTCTAGAACTTATTCTTAGTTCCAGGTGCTGGCTAATTATCAAAATGTAGATGTGATCTCCTGTCTCTACCACCCCCTCCCTTTATCTCTGAGGAGCCTGTATTCTTGCCCGGGAGAAGCCCCTTTTAATGTTCTCAGTCAAGGCGGGCGCCTGTCTCCCCAACACCTTAGCTTGTCCAAGCTTTCTTGCCCAGACATACAGACAGAAATCTCCTTAAATGGAAGAGCCTGTCTGTGCTCTGAAGCCTGACCTTCTCGTTGACCTTTTGTAATCTGGGATAAAAATCTTCTACCCCGCCATCTTCCAAACATGTTTGGTAGAACAGAATGGTAGTAAGGCTAAGCTTGGTTCCCGCATAACTGTACACAGCATTTGTACCAAGGAGCTTGTTGGAAAGGATTCGAACTGCACACCGTATCAAGCCAAAATACACGATATTTTTAATGAAGCAGTTGAAGCAACTCAATGGAAATGGTTTGGGTGTGGAAAGGAAAAACTCTCATTTATGAAAGATCTTTTGTGAGATCTTACGAATGTCATTTACTTTTCTGCTCCTGGGCCCGCCCTTCAGAAACGCAGTGACATTCTGAGGGAGCCAGGATCTTGGCCCCGTGTGTTGGGGTCCTCTGGGAGCACCAGAGGGCCAGAGGGCTACGGGGAGCAGGGAGCACCTGGGGGGTGGGGAGGGGATGAGGGAGGGCAGCCGGACTCTGATGCCACAGACGTGGGGTGGGTGACAACCTCCAGCTCTAGCCTTCTGGCTGAGTGATCTGGGCTCCTCGACTGCTCGCCCAGGCTCTAGTGTCCTTATCTGTGTGTGGTCAGAAGAGCACCTGCCCCGCCGAGTCACTGGGGCTACGGGGCTGTGCTCAGTTACGCGAGTCCTGTTAGGACATACTGAACACTGACCATGGGCCCTTCCCTTCATGCCTGAAAACACACACAGCACTAAAAGGGAATCCTGAAAATGACGTAAATTCCGCCAGATAACTGAAGGGCCATCCTTCCCTATTAACCTGCTTTTAAAAAGAACAATTGACATGTATTTAATAAAAACAGTTATAGTATGTAATGCATACATTTCTTTTTTTTTTCTTTTTAAAGAAGACTGGTTAGTTCTCCTCAGCCCCCCAAGTGGTGTTCTGGCAGGACCTGGGGGCTTGGGCCAGGTGTGTCCGGCCGACCACAGGTGAGTCACCAGCTAACCACAGGTGAGTCATCAGGTCTCCAAGAAGTTGGTGGGGCTGGACCAGGCTGGCGTGGAAAACTGCCTCCCAAGGCCGAATCCTAGAGAGCGGTTCTAGGGAGAGGCCCGGAGAATGGTAGGAAAAAGGCCATCTTGACAGCAGGGTGTGTTCCTTTTGGGTTGATTTCTACATTTCCATTTGGGGGCAGGGGGTGGGGGAGGATGGGGACCGGGGTGCTGGTGCTGGGGGTTGGGGCTCGGGGAGGGGGGAGAGAGGCGGGGGGGGGGGGGTTGGGGGGGCGGGGGGGGGGGGTTTGCAGGTAGAGGTGGAAGACCCTGCAGGGAGAGGTGGCTCTCTGGCTGTTTCGACAGGGAATTCTTCTAAATTAGGTCTGGCGCTGGGGTGGGTGGGGGATGGGGTAAGGATGAAGGCGAAGGGAACAGTTAAGTACATTCGGAAAAATTGTTTTTTATTTGGGTGTGACTCCCATTCCATCTTTAAAAAATGGCAATTGGGTATTCCTCTTATAATTAGAAAAAAATGTTAAAAATGAAAAAAAAATCAACTACGTGGAAGACTTTTTGATGATAGTTAGAGGGACTCTATCGCTTGTTGACTCTGCTGGGAACCACTAATCTAGCACTTAACAAAGCTGCCTCATCATGGTCTCTGTTCCAGCTGTGCTGGCTTCCTGTCTCTAGATAGATTTGTTATTATTATTTAGGGGCTGACCTTCTCCAGGGAGGGGGTGGGCAGAGCACTACCTCCCCGGATGTTGCTATAGAACCTTCTGTGGAATGAGAACCTCAAACTTTCTTCAATGAAATTTTTTTCATTGGTTTAGGTGGTAGGTAATAATTCACAGTGATAAGCTTCTTCACCGTTTACAAAACATTTTATTTACATTTTGAATATGACCCTCACCACACGCAGTGGAGATAAGCTCTGTTATTGTTAATATGTGACTCGTTAGTGAGCCGAAGCTCAGAGAGGTTAAGAGATTTGCCAGACATCACACAGCCAATGAAAGGCAGAGCTTAAATCTTTGCGTTTCTTACAGGATTGCCCACGACGTGGCTGTGGTGTTTACAGCCTTGTTACAAATCCAGTGATCTCACTTGGCTTTCTAACAGCCTGTGCATTGCGAGGGTGGGTATTATCATCTTTTTCTAATAGGCAAATTAGGGAAGGCCCCCAGTAGCGCACAGGGTAAGTGGCCGAATGTAACGCCAAGGTCTCTTTGCTCTCCTAAGTGTTGTCTCCGAAGTTTGTGCACATCACGAGCAGGGAGGGTGTGTGTGTGTGTGTGATGTTCCCAGAAAAAAAGGAAAATGCTCCATTGATTATTTGCCTCTGGGTAACAATCATTTCACTGCTCAGCTCAGAGAATTGGCAAATCACTGATCTCAAGCTTAAAACTGAGGGCATAAAACTCAAATACGTGAATGGCTTTTGCTCCCCACCCGTGTCAGATTCATTTGCTCTGTGCATCTCTGGTTCACACTCAATGCCCCTTCTTTCCTCAACACTCTCCTTGAGAACCTGGAGGCTCAGCCCCACACCCACCCCTTCCGCCATGCCAGTCTGCGTCCTCTTTTGGAGCTCTAGAAACACCTATGAGCCTGACTTCTTATTCCAGTGCTTCTGGGGAGAGAGACCTCAGTTGATTTTAGGCAGCGGAGAGGGTTGAGTTGAGCTCTGCACGGAGTGGTCCACACTGCTGCTCCCTTGGTCCCCAGCAGTGATCAACTCTAATTGGCTAGACATGCTACCAGTGTCTGCCAACTGGAGCCAGTCCTGGGCATAGAGAAAAGATGCCACGGGGTCCCGGGGAAAGGAAGTCGGCCATGAGGGAACAGCCTTGCCAGGCTCCCTCCTTTCCGAGGTGGACCTCGGGGCAGGTGGGAGTAGCTGTCTGACACACACCTGAGTGAATGCTAATGGGTCACTCTTCTTGTCCTGCCACTGGGCCAGCTCTCCCCAGCCGGAAAGATGTGTCCACCCCTGCTTGGAAGCAGCATGGAGACCTCCACGTGGACAGCCAATGCCCAGGACCCCTTGTAGCAGGCCTTTTGCACCCCAGCACCCACAGTCCCACGATACTAGCATCAGTCCTGGTACCTGCTCTTCACATGCCCTGCCGGGCTACAGCAGCTGGGGGGTGGGGGGTGCTCAAGGGAGTCTGCTCACATTCTTGGAAGCAGAGATGACTTAGCTCTGGCATGTCAGAAAGGCATGCCCTCTGCATTCTTCACCTCCACCGAGTTCCCTCAGTGGCTTTGGTATTTTTCAGTGTCCCATTCCTCCTCAGCTTCTAGCATCTTCTAACATGTCAAGAAGCTTCAAGCAATTGGCAGAGAGGAGATAAAAGGAGGGGGGTTGGTGCAGGGTTTTTAATTTCCTTCCACCACCTTATTCTTTCTCCCCCAAATTCCTAATTGTATTTAAGGAAGAGCAATGAGCATCCAACAGACAAAT
Organism: Neomonachus schauinslandi; assembly: GCF_002201575.2. NCBI lineage: Eukaryota > Metazoa > Chordata > Mammalia > Carnivora > Phocidae > Neomonachus > Neomonachus schauinslandi. The sequence continues at coordinate 88,497,499 of NC_058414.1, forward strand.
AGAAAGCAACTCACCCCTGCCCCACCTGTGGGACACAGCAGCCTGGGCATCATAACACAACAGCAGAAGCAGCAGCGTCTTCCAGCACATCTTTTCCTCTAAAAAGGTGAAAAGTTGTCCTCAAACCCAGTGGGACCTTGGGAGCTACAGGTATACCCGCACTGGTCCTCCTGGCACGACGATGTAGTCCGTACCCCCGTTCCCTTTACAGACGTGCACAGATGCCCTCTCCTGCCCCAGAAGGGTGAAGGCAGAGGCAACCTCCTAAGGGGGGGGGGGGGGGGGGGACAGGAATTGGGACCTCTGCTAATTCGACTCTCTCCGGGATTGGGGGACTGGGCTTCCACAGAGAGACTCTGTTTTTGAGCACATCTGGAGTGACTCACGGGGCATGTGATCTCCTTGGCAGTGGGGTGGATAAATATAATTTCTGTACTTGAGTTCCATGTGTTGGATGGACCCACTGGAATTTTTCTTTAACAAACAGACTCGTGGAACTTGTTAGAGAGCTGGCTGCCGTCCCCGTCCACACACACACACACACACACACACACAGAGCAGAGCCAGGGGCGAGGGCTGCTGGAAGAGCTGGGAGGCCTGGTTGGCAGAAACTGGGGCTGACAGCCTGGAGTTGCCTTTAGGACAGCAGAGTCATTGTAGTGTCTGGGCTGAGTATCACTTGCTGCCCTTCCCCGGAGCTGGACCTAGCCATCTTGGTGCCTAGGGCCAGCTCCGAGAGCCTTCCCCAGGTTGTGGATGGATGGGGAGTCAGCAGTTGTGAGGAGCAGAGGTAGAACAGCGCTGTGGTGCATGGGTATTGTATATGCCACTCATGATCCGGGGACCCACAGTGACCCTCTCCTCCCATTCACATTCATGACACCTCAGTTGCTGGACTGTGTCTAGCTAGACCCGGGACCAAACCACTTTGATTCTCCCAAGCAAAACGGTAGTGTTCTTCCATGATCTTGTTTTGGGTAATTCATTAATTAACTTTTATCGAGATATAATTGACATACAGCATTGTGTAGGCTTAAGGTGTACAATGTGTTGATTCGATTTGCTGCACTTCTGTATTGCAATATGATGACCACTGGAGTGTTGGCTAGCACCTCTATCATGTCACGTGATTATCGTTCCTTTTTTCTGGTGAGAACATTTGAGGTTCATGATCATTTTTAAAGACTGCCATAGACAGACACCATGGTTTTTGTCTCCTATCACCTCTTCACCTTCTCTGAAGGTGCTAGAGCTTCAAGGACATTTTAGGATGACTTAACCATGCAGGTTTCCAACCTGTGGAGGTGGTGCCCAGGGTGAATGGGTCCCTGGGGAGATGCCAAGCTCTCTCCGCTTTGATCAGAACGCTTTTTCTTTTGAGCTGAAGGCAGACGCTTAACCGACTGAGCCACCCAGGCGCCCCCAGAACTCCTTTTTTAAATGTTATAAGAAATGGCTTGAAAAACAAACTTGAGTATAAAATTTGAAAACCACTGATCTTACTAATATTAACAATAGCTCTTGGTGCTTAATTTGTTTTAGGCACTGCACTAGGTCCTCTCCTTGTCTCGACTGATTTAATGCTGGCACCAAAAGCTATGCGGTTAATAGTACAAGACTGCACTCCTGTCCTGTAGATGTATAACATGAGTCACAAACATAATTTCAAATTTTCTGGGAGCCCCGTTAAAAAAAAGTGAAAAGAAACAGTATTGCAGCAATCATAATAATACATTTCATTTAACCAAATATATTTGGAATATAAGTTCTCTGTGTAATCAATATAAATATCAACAGGATTTTTTTGATTCTTTTTCAGACCAGGTCTTTGAAATCCAATGTGTACTTCCCACAGCACACCTCGGTTCAGACCAGCCACATTTTAAGTATTCAACAGTCACATGTGACCAGAGGCTACTGCTTGGGTGGAGCAAGGCTAGAAGGTAAGAGGGTGGGTTCTGTAGCCCGAGCAACACGGTAAATTTAGTTAACATTTATCACCTCACATAAGATCTACTTTCTTTTTTTTTTTTTTTAAGATTTTATTTATTTATTTGAGAGAGACAGAATGAGAGACAGAGAGCACGAGAGGGAAGAGGGTCAGAGGGAGAAGCAGACCCCCCGCTGAGCAGGGAGCCCGATGCGGAACTCGATCCCGGGACTCCAGGATCATGACCTGAGCCGAAAGCAGTCGCTTGACCAACTGAGCCACCCAGGCGCCCTAAGATCTACTTTCTTAGCAACTGTCACATGTACAATGATGTATTATTAGTTGGAGTAACCATGATGTACATCACATCCCCAGGACATATTTATCTTATAACTGGAAGTTTGCACCTTTGACCCACCTTCACCCATTTCTTCTACCTCTGGCTACCATCAGTCTGTTCTCTGTTCCTTTAAGTTTGGTTTTTTTAGATTCCACATATAAGTGAGATCATCTAGTATTTGTCTTTCTCTATCTGGTTTATCTCACTTAGCATAATGCCCTCAACTTCCACCCATGTTGTTCCAAATGGCATGATTTCCTTCTTTCCTATGGCTGAAAATATTCTATTGTGTGTGTGTGTGTGTTTGTGTATACACACACGACATCTTCTTTATCCATTCATCTGTCAGTGGACGCTAGGTTGTTTCCATGTCTTGGCTATTGTAAATAATGCTGCAATGAAAATGGGGTACAGATGTCAGTTTGAGATAGGGATTTCATTTCCTTTGGATATATACCCAGAAGTGGCATTGTTGGATCATATGATAATTCTATTATTAATTTTTTGAGGGCCCTCCATATTGTTTTCCATGGTGGCTGCACCAATTTACATTCTCACCCACAGTGCTCAAGGGTCCCCTTTTTTTCACATCCTCACCAGCACTTGTAATTGTTTGGTTTTTTTGATGCTAGCCAGCCTAACAGGTGTGAGGTGATATCTCATTGTGGTTTTGATTTGCATTTCTCTGGTGATGAGTGCCTTTTCATATACCTGTTGGTCATTTGTATGTCTTCTTTGGAAGAATGTTCAGTTCCTCTGCCTGTTTTTTTAATCAGATTGTTTTTTTGCTATTGAGTTGTATGAGTTCTTTTTTTTTTTTTTTTGTATGAGTTCTTTATATATCTTGGATATTATTCCCTTACCAAGATATGGTTGGCAAATATTTTCTCCCATTCTGTAGGTTGTCTTTTCATTTTGTTGATGGTTTCCTTTGCTATTCAGTGTACTTCCTTTTTAAATCTGCAAAGATTACCCAAAGGACCTAGCATGGGACTGGGCACTCTAGCTGCCCATCCAACATTTGTTGACTGATACGGAAGTAGAGAAAGCTCCAGCTCCCCCCTGTTCTCTTGCCAACACTCCTGTGAGTGAGGCAGTGCTGGGGAGGGAAGATGGACATTACTGCCTGGCCATGGGGAAACTAGGGCCAGAAATCACACTCTTGGCTTCCAGTCCTGGGGTTTTTCATAGGTAGGCTCAAATCACCAAGCTGTCACCTCCTAATTCCTAAGCTGCACTGAAGATTGGCTTTTGGATTTGGGCTGGGAACGGATGTGTTTGTAACTAATTTCATTTCATAAGATGATGAACTAGGCCTTCTCTCCTACCACTACAACTTGGCAGCAGAAGGGAAATGCCTTGTTTCTCCAGGAGCCTCACTGAAGTCTTGGAAAACCCTGGCCTAGTGCACTGATTTTTCCCCCACTCTTCTTGTTTGTCTTGTACACCGGGTAAGACTGGCAAGCAAATGGAAGCCTTTTGTGACAACGCAATAAACCCACAACAGTGGAGCTTCCCCGAGTTACTGATTATACAAAGGACACTTAGGGGGTGGTGAGGATGTGCTCCTTAAGGCAACCGTTTTCAAGGGCATTTTTGCCTCTGTACTTGCCTTTGTACTTCTTGTCAGCTCTGGTCGCCTTACAGCTGAGTTACTCCAAGCATTTACTGAGTTCTGACCACATACCTTATTTTATTTCACTCAGTTTTCATAGCAGTTCTGTTCAGTGGATACTATAATAGAGCCCATTTTACAGATGGCAAACTGAAGCTTAGAAAGGATCAAGGGCTAGGGTCGCACAACTGTTAAGTGGTAAGTACTCCCATATCCTACCCAGCAGGGCCCGAGATGAAAACACGACATCAGTAAAGCAGCTACACAGGGGAAGCATGATACAGCTGGGAGACTGCTGGGCTGGGCTCGTGTACTAGGGAGTAACAGGCGGGGGAGGATTCTATTCATTCTGAGGGCTCTAGTGCAGAAGCACCACGGTCAACACCCATTTGTTTGTCATGCAGTCCTTCATTCCTCTAGTCTTTGAGCATCAACTCCAGGCCAGGCAGTAGGCATGTCAAACCAAATGAGACATGGTCCCTGGCATCAAGGCTCTTTATTCTAATCGGGGAAATAGACACCTCCATAGTTATTTAGAATATGCGATGTTAGATTTAATGATGGAGGACCCTACGGTAGGAAACGAGAGGGGAGGGTTATCCGGGAAGGCTTCTTGGAGGAATCGACACCTGAGTTAATATTTTAGGGATGAGTTGGATTTAATTAGGTTGTGGGGGAAGGGGTGGTGGGGGGGACGACCTGAAAAATGGCACAGAGGGGAGAGACAACTTGATGTGTACGTGGAACTGAAAGTGGTGGCCTTGTTGGAAGATCAAGGGTGACGCAGGCAGCAGTGGGAGGCAGGCCGCTAGGGAGGAAGGGCCCCGTCATAGAGAGCCTTCTGTGCCACACCTGGACTGTTTCCTGCCAGGAGTAAGGAGTCCTGGAGGCCGCCACCAGGGGAGCGAGGTGGCTAGGTTTATGGTGGCTTTGCTGCGGAGGGTGGGTTTGATAGGGTAGAGACCGGTCAAGGAGGGAGTAGATGCAAAGTTCTTGGGAAAGATGGTAAGGACCTGAATCAGGGCAGGAGCTAGTGGTGAAGGAGAGGAGGGCATGATTTGAGAAAGACTGAAGAAGCAGAATTGGGAACACACAATGATTCCTCAGAGTGAGAGCTGAGGCGGGGAGAGGAGGGCAGACAAGAAAGTTCTGGGGTGTCCCCAGCTGAGACTGTGGGCACAGAAGGAGGAGGTGCTGGTTTCAGGGACGCTGTGATTTCGGTGTGGAAGTGTTGAGTTCGTGTGCTGGGCCTCGTGTTACTTGGTTTCTAGGCGCTCACTCCCTGCCATACCATCTGTACTGTGTTGCTGCCCGTGAGCCGGGGGAGTGGCTTCTCACTCTCCGAGCACTCCCTTCAACATCCGGATTCTCTGCTGTGCTCTGCAGCTGTGAGGGTGGGAGACAGGGTCAAGTCTTCTCAGAGAGGTGGGTAACTTGTGGATGGATTGGGATATGAATGCAAATAGATCCCCCAATGGAAGGAAATACGGACACCATGACATAACTCTTCTGGCGTCTTCTCCCTTAGCCAAGAGGGGGACTAGAGCTCCCTTCTTTATCTGGTTGACTCCATTCATCCTTTGCGTTCTGGCGCAGGTGTCCCTCTCCCTGGGAAGCCCTTCCTGACCTCCCTGACTAGAGTGATTCCCCCAGTTAAGCACGTTCATAGCACTGTGAACCGATCCTCTGTATCTCAGCCCAGTTGCAATTTTACTTTGTGATACTTTGATGAAGCCTCTTAAACTGTGGACTGTAAGCCCCATGAATGCAGGGACTGTGCTTGTGTTTGCTCACCATTGTATCCCTAGAACCTTCTGGCACTTTGTAGGTGCTCTACCAGCAAGGCAGTGAGGCAGTAGGGGTCTCCGTCAAGGTCCTGGCAGAAAACAGGTGGCACTCTCTGAAAAGGAATCGAAGAGTCTAACGAAGGGACTCTTTATAAAGGAGTGAAAGGGTTAAGGGATTAGTCCAGGGACTCATCACAGTGGAGGCTGTTACCACGTGTTGTGGACTGAAATATGTCCTTCAATAAGATATTTTGAAGTCCTCGCCCTGAATTTCTGTGAATGTAATCTTAATTTGAAATAGGATCTTTGCAGATGTAATCAAGTTAAGATAAGGTCACTAGGGTGGGCCTTCAGCCGATATGACTGGTATCCTTAGAAGAGGAGACACAGACAGAGACAGTAAGGAGAAGACAGCCATGCGAGGAAGGAGACGGAGATTGGAGGGATGCCCCTGTAAGCCAAGGAAGGCCCACGACTGTTGGCAACCATCAGAAGCTAGAAGAGGCAAAGAAGGATTCTCCCCTACGTGTTTCTGAGGGAGCGTGGCCTTGCCAACACCTTGATTTCAGACATCTAGCCTCCAGAACTGGGAGACAACACACTTCTTTTGTCTTCAACGGTCCAATTGGTGGCACTTGGGGAGAGCAGCTTTGGGACACTCCTACACACCTCCTAGGCTTCCAGGACAAGGGGAGGAAATCCACTGTTTGCAATGACCTGTAGCAGAGCAGCCACCAGCCAGGAGCTGTGGCCCAGGTGGAAGGATGCAGCCACGGCAAACTACAGCCTAGCGGGGAACAGGGGAATAGATAGATGCCTTGACCTCTCTCCTCTCCCACTTTCTAATTCCCATCTTCTGCTCCCATTAGCCTAACCCAACGGGCAGCCGGAGGGCAAGGGAGTGGGGTGATGGGGTCTGCGGAGGGCTCTGAGGCACACAGCAGAGTGGCCAAGGGGGAGAGTGATGTGAGGGCAAGGGGAGTAGAGCCCATCCAGTAAGTAAGTAAAATGAATGGGGCCATGACAGAGATGGAACTCTAAGGTCCTTCTCATTTCTCGTTTGGACACAGACAGTTTATGGCACTCCTCTGTTTCCACCAGGAGGAGAAAAGAGAGGAGACATAGGTTTTAACAGGAAGGACGTTTGTGTCTGACTTCGAGCCCTCCCTCCTGGCTCCGCACCCAGGTTCTGGGTCTTGTGAAGCCTCCCTCCTTGTTTGTGCAGCCAGCACCTTGAGGCTGGCTTCTATTTTAAGGCTGTAAGTGAGGTAATTTGGTATGACAACAGAAACACAGCTGTAATTATGAAGTGCCAGCCTCTAAAGCAGGAAAGTCACCGGCCCGGAAGAGTTGCCAGCTTCAGTGACTCAGTACTAGGTGCGCACTGGGGCCAGCCCTGGCCAGGCCACCCTGTGCCACGCAGAGGTCCGCTGTGCACGGAGCTAAAAGGAGCATTAAGGTAATTGAGCTCCTGTGTTGACGCAAGCCCTCGGCATCCAGTTGTTGCCGGCTCTGCGAGCCAGAGCAGTAATTTGGGGGAGGGCGGTAAAGGTGAGGTCCGTGAATCGATGGGCCAGTTGAACAAATTGGGCCAGATCTCTCCTCCGGCGGGAATACCGTCAAGCTCGGGCCACACGGGCAAAGCCTCTGGAGCTGGGTTTACACGGCCCCGCAACGCCTGCAATGCGATCCGCTCGGCCGCCTGGCTGGTGTGTAGACCACGTGACCGCGTACTCCCCATTCTAAATGCAGGTGCCTTGTCTCGGGAGGCCAGGGAGAGGAGACTGTACTTTTGTTGCACTTTGTCCAGTCTGGGATCTTTGCATTTCTCACATTAAAAATAACCAATTACGCCCCTTGTTTCTAGGGTGTGTGTGTGTGTGTGTGTGCGGGCGGGAAGGGGGGGTAGCTAAAACAGGGACATAGCATATGCACAGATTTAGCTGGAACAAATTCTAGAGGTTCCCATCCATCCCTTAGGTTTTCGAACGATAATTATGATGCTACTAATCCTCTTAGGATTGTCCCAGTTGCCTTCAGATGATGAACATTCACTGTGTCCACCACTACAAGCCACTGTGGGGAAAACATAAGTGGTGGCGCTGTCCTTTGAGAGGTGATGAATTTTTCTTCTTTAGCAAAAGGAACTGCCAAACAGGATCTCCCAAATGAAGTTACCAGGGAGATTGAGATAGATAGATAGACAGGCTGACAGACAGGTGGATTGATAGATCCACCTGACTGATGCGGGAGAGAAGGGGGTAGGGCTTCTGGGTCTGTGAAATGTTTGCTGGAACCCGTCCCAATCCCGTTCTCCTGGGGTTGCCTCACCTGAGGAAGCAGCTGATGGAATCTCGGGGTGGGGATGGGGGGCTCAGATCTTCAGAATAGCTTTTTCCCCCCCAGGGTTTTATGGAGAAATAATTGACATACATCACCATATAAGATTAAGGCATTCAGCATGAGGGTTTGATTTACGTATGTTGTGAAGTGATGACCACAAGAGCTTCGGCTAACATCCACCTCCTCACATAGCTATAACAAAAGGAAAGAAATTCTCCTCAGGACAAGGACGCTCAGGATCTACGTTTGGATACGTCACACAGCAGTGTTAGCTGTGGTCATCACGTCGTGTGTCCCATCCCTAGTCCTTATTTATCTGATAACTGGAAGTTTGTATCTTTGGATGAGCTTCCTCCCATTCCCCTCCCCACTGGCATAGTTTTCTTGCCTGAGCACAGTCCCGAGAGATCGCCTCTGTGGCTTCCAGAAGGCACTCTGCTTATTGCGACTCTATACCCAGGGAAGTGAAAGTCTTCTTCAGCCCTCAGCCCACGCTACTATTTGCACAGTTAGTGAGGACTAAAGACCATTTGATCCCTCCGCAAGACTTCTCATTTCCTTTGCAGTTTCTCCTCCAATGCCCTACCTACATACCAATAAGAACTTGGATATTTTTGGATATGTAAAGGCGAAGGAGCTAGGGCCTTGGAGAACATAAACTGGATTTCCAGCTACTACCAACTATGGGATGTGGTTGAGGTTGGTGGTTGCTATTTGTACTGCAAATGATAAAAAGGGGCCTCTCAGTTACATAAAAATGTAGAAGTCACACTCCCTCCAAGAATTATGACCTAGAAGGCAAGACATTTAATTAGAAAAAAACTTACAATCAAGGCACTATCTGGTAAGAGCAGTAGGCATTAAATGTGGGACATAGCCCTTCAGTATGTTGATCCACTGGGATGTTGGGAATGTTTGTTACAGGGGTTAGGCCTGCCCTGACCAATATACTCTGTGTGTGTTTGTGTGTGAATGTCTGTGTGTGTGTGTCTATGTGTGTCTATGTGTGTTGGGGGAAGGTGGGAGTAAGTGTCAGAGAGGTGGAGGTGGTGGTTGGGTGACTCCAGAAGGAATTTCTCAGAACGGAAAGTTCTCTGTGGGGCAGGCATCTTGGCTGCTCTTTGGCTAGGATTCCAAAGAAGCCGAAGATATTGCGGAGACTTCATAAAGGAGGGAGTGTTGGAGTCTCTGCAAGTTAAATCCCATCTTGCACCCTGAATTCTTGCCTAGCAGGGATTTGATGAATGGATGTGAAAATATGCTACAAAGCTGTCACTTAGAGTAAATGGCGGGTGGGCTCTGCTCAGAGCCAGTGGGTGGCTGGGCTGGGAATGGGGAGAAACGGCCAGGGAGGAGTTGGAGGTTCCTGATCCCAGCAGGCTCCGGGAAGAGAGGCTAGTTATGCAGGGAATTTCCTGCCTCTGCAACCCCTAATGCCAATAACCACAGTGGAGCAAATTTACCTCCTGGCCGCTTTCGGTAAATTTTCAAAATGTTACCTCAGAAGCTCTTTCAGGTTAGTCCTTAAAATCCAAATCCAGTCCAGGGCTTGTTCATTTCTGAATCAAATTTTGGTAAATAACTGACAACTAGGTTATTTTTCTCAGCTATCAAAATGGAAGAAACTCTCCTCTCTCTTTTCCTCTTAAGGCAGAAATGCTGGGGAAAAGAATTTGTTCCTTAAAGAAGAGGTAGGTAGGGGGTAGGGGAGGGGTGAGAAAAATACCTTGGTTTTTGGATGGCACCGTCAGGGCTAGTGTGCTCCAGGGACTGGGATGGGGCTGTCAGGAGCTGATTATACATGGGGTTGTCATTTTAAGAAAAGGGTGAGAGCAGCTTTGGGAAAGGAACAAGAAGGAGTTGAGTAACAGACAAGCACCAACCCCGCTCGCTGTGCGGATGAATGAGAGAGGTGAGCGCAGGGACCTCCTCCTGCATGAGTAGAGGCCATTTTGTTGCTACATCCTCTTCCCTTTTCTTGTGACCCCATAGAGATCAGTAGAGAGATGGAACTAATTTGTAGGAAAAGGGAGAGGAGAGGAGAAGTTTGGAAGAAAGGTGAGATCAGGGCCAAGCTAGGAGGGATGAGAGGAGAACAGGAGGGAATGGGGTGAATCTGTGTTACGTGCCCCCCCCCCCCCCCGCTCTGCCCATCGGTATATTCCCTGTGAGGAGGTTATATGTAAGAAAGGAGGCCGTCATTGGTTGAAACTCATGCACACGGGGAGCACAACAGTATTAATTTGGACTACTAGGGCTTCCAGTCTTTGTGGCTCAATAAATATCTGTTGAATAAATCTTAAGGCAAAGTGATGTTTTGTTTTTTTATGTGTATCATCCCAATGATTGTTGCCAATCTTTTCTTTGCATGTCCAGGAGGATATCAGAGTCCTTTGCTGTGGTTAAATGGATGCCTGACCTTATGATAGAGTTTGTGCCCTGCAGTTATACTCTCAAGGTATAGTATGGATTTGTTAGACAAAATAAGAATCAGAAAGAATAAGAATGAATGGTAGGAACTCATTCAAGGGTCTGTAAACTCTCTCTGTTGGAAATGCTCTGGAGGCCAGATTACTCTTTCCCACATATCTCAAGGGAGAATGGTTGTTTTCCACGGAGGGCAGAGATGTTGGCTGAAGTAGATACATTTATTTTTGTCTTACCGTGTCTGCTGGCCTCCCTCAAGTTTCTTCCGGTGGGTAGAACAGGGGAGCATCTTTCCTGTGAGATAGCTATCATCTGGTGAAGAGAAACAGGTGTGTTTCTTCTAATTCTTCTAGTCTTTGTTGGTGAACCCAGAAGTACAGAGCCACATCCCTGTGTGTGAGGAAGCAACCACTCTCTGCCCTTCTGTTCCAAGAGGACATTGTCATAACCCTGTGCAAGGAGGTGCTTGGCAGCCGCTCTTACAGACAAGGTTGAGTGAGAGGGTCTTATGGCTGACAGGACTTTAGATCATCTAGTACGTCTTTCTTTCTCATCATGCTGTGTCCTGTGGAGGGTGACTTTCATTACAATTCATTGGAATAGAGAATTGAAATATGCACATAAGACTGATTACCAAAAAAATCAAATGAACATAATAGCCTCAAACTAAAACCAATCAAATATCCATCAATAAGAGAGTGGAAAACCAAATGTGGTATGTTCATACAGTGGGATATTATCCAACAATAACAAGGAGCAAATTACTGACACATCACGGAGGAACCTGAAAAGCATTGTATGGAGCAAAAGAATATGAGGTAGATGCGATGTTGAAGAATAAGCAAAACTAGACTATGGCAATAGAAGTATTAAAAAAAAAAAGGTGACTTCCTGGGGTGTGCTTGGGGGTGGGGTTCCAGCTAGAACAGGGCAAGAGAGAACTTTCTGGAATGATGGACATGTTTTATATTTTTATCCATGTGAATGCTTTATGGGTGTGTGTATGTGAGTGTGTGTGTGTGTGTGTGTGTGTGTGACTGAGTTTTTACTTAAGGTTTGCACATTTTACTGAATGTAAATTGTACCAGAAAAAAAAAAAACCCTCAAAACCAAAAGCCAAACAATGGACATGTAGAGAATGGGAAATATGTGGTTAAGGGACTTAGGTCCTTTTATTGTTGACATGCTCACGAAGCAAATCTAACAGTCAGCAATGCGAAAAGAAGTCCCCTTGCCTAGCATTTTAAGTAACTTGGGCTTGTTACTTGATGTCTCTGAATTTTAGTTTTTTTCCCCATTTAAAAAAAAAAAAAGTCTTCATTTGTTCCTTGCACACAGAAGCTGCCACGTCAAATGGTCTAGCAGGAGAGAGGACACACAGAGTCCAATTACAGACCTTGGGGCTCTCCTGCCAGCACAGTGAGCCCAGTCACACAGAAATAAATGTAGCATTGGCAGCCCGGCCCCGGCTCCCTGCTCCAGCCTTTCTGTCCACAGCACCAAGGGAGCACTAGAAAGGCCTCATGTTTAGGCCCAGGCGGGAGCTTCTCTCCCTCCTCCAGGGCCTGCTTCCTCTGTGCTCCAAAGCGGCTCTCGCCCTCCAGCCCCTTGGCCCTGAAAGGGTCTTTCTGTTTGGTGAAGGAGTTTGAAGCCAGAGAGAGAGGAGAGAGAGAAGAGCAAGAAAGAATGAGAGAGAGAGAGAGTGTCTGAGGGCCTTGGACTCACAGCCAGCCCCAGTGCCTCAAATATGTGGCCAAGAATCCAAGTCTAACTTCCCCTCAGGGAGACAAATGACAGAGATCCTCCTTGAGGCAGTTCCAAAGACGTATAAAGAGATACTAACCCCTCCCCAGCCAAGCCCACCTCCCTAGGCCACAGAGCTGGTCCTGAGAGGAGTCTCTCGTACCCGTTCATTGCCTCAGAGCCCCCAGGAGGGAGAGAAGTGGACTGTAGCATTTGGGCTTAGTCACTGGAGCAGCATTTGGGTAATTTTCCATCTTGCTTCATTTACTCATTCCTTTCCTCCTGACACAGGGAGGCAGATGAATTCAGTGGTTCTTATTTACGGATGGGAAAACAGCCTTTGAAGATGGAGGTTCCTAACTGGAGGTCCTTGGGCAGAGGTCACACTCACCCTCCCTGGTTTAGCCTCAGGATCAACCCAGGAGGCAAGCTTATCTCCTCGAACTGGGTGAAGTCAACAGTCCTTGGCCAAGGCATTCTCCTACCAGGAGCAGGGCTCAGAGCAAGGGCTCTATTGGCCCAATAAAGCCATAGATTCTTAGACAGGAAGGGATTGGAAATTAGAGACTCCAACTCTATTTTATAGACAAGGAAACTGAAGCCGAGATGGGGACTAACTTACTTAGGGGCAAGAGCCAATCAATGACAGAGCCAGGGAAACAGCATAAGTGGCCACCATGATAGGAATGACCCCGTCATATTCGCTCAGTTACACCGGGCTTCTTAACCTCCACACCATCCCCATTTGGGGCTGGGTAGTTCCTTGTTGTGGGGCACTGGCCTATGCATTGTAGGATGTTTAGGAATTTCCTTGGCCTCTACCCACTAGATGCTGGTAGTACCCCCTCACCCCAGTTGTTACAGCCCAGAATGCTCCCAGACATTGCCCAATGTTCCCAGGGGGTCAAACTCACCCATGGTTGAGAACCCCTGTAGCAGAGAGCCAGTTCTTACAGTTCAGTACATAGAGATGCATTGCGATGCATTTATTATTTGTACATCTGTCTCATGCATTAGTCTGAAAGTTCTCTGAGGTCACAGACTGGGTCCCATTCACCTTGATGTCTTCTGTGCGTGGCATAGTACTCGGCATGGGAGAGAGAGGCCATAAATGGTTTTGAATGAATGAATGAACCAGTTCACTGGGAGACCCTGAAACATAAACTTGCTGGGTTTCTAGTATCATATGAAACACCAGCCTGGAGGAGAGGCAAAGGAAGGACCTGCATGACCTGCTATCTGAGGGAAGTGGGGGCCTCCTGCTTTGTCATCCGCTGTCATAGCCCCACAAAGGCGTCTTTTCCTGGAGCTCCTTTTCTCATGCTCCAGGCTTAATTATGTGGCTTCTTTTCATTCTTATAAAACAATAGAAATAGATACTATACCAAAGAGATTTTTCTCATTGGGGATAAAGCCAGCATTCTGGAATGTGAAGCCTCGAGATTCTCATGTTAAAAGGAAAAAGCCCCTGTTTGACTTATTTCGCTCAAAAGCCCCCCAAATACTGCCATTAGCAGCCATGAGAACCTCAGGAGGATATTTGTTGTAGAGTCATAAATTTTGGCATTGGGAAAATCACAAATAAAATATAAAAGGAAAAATCTCTACCACAAAATCCCATCTTTTTGGTTTTTCTCTTAATTTCAGAAATTTTCACCAGTGTTGGCTTTGGGCAAGTGGTAAACTCTTCTGTGTCTATTTTCCAAACAATAACATGCTTGAGAGGGTAGAGTTGTTCTTTTCTGTTTTTGTTTTTGTTTTGTTTTGTAGGGGGGAAAAAGTGCTTTCAGAGGACCTTAGATGCAAAGTTACAAAATATAAGTTCCAATGAATCTTGAAAGTCACTGGAACTTTTTATTTTACGGTTTGCTTTGGGCAGAAAGAAACCCAGCAGAGGCTGAGAGAAAATACTAGTCATTGGCTAGATAGGTCCCACAGGGGAATTTATTTAACAAAAAGATGGACTAACCTTCCCAAGGACTTTACTGGTCAATTAATTCAAATGGACAAATTGATTTCAGTGTGATTAGCGAAAGAGAACACAGTTAAAATAGAACAAAAGGACCAAAAAGGGAGTGAAGACATGGCAGCAAGAGGGAAGGATGGGTGGTATTGAGTTAATATTACTGTAAAAGTGAATTTTTCCAGGCTGCCGCTGCGCATCAGGGACAACACCATAGAGCCTTCATTGTGTTAGGATTCATGTGATTGCTCTCTGCCTACACTTGGGTAGGGAGTGTGACCATTGCTTATCATTGACTGGTTGCTCTCGGGGAAGTGGGAGATAGATACACCAGGACCAGTGAGAGAGCCAGAGGGCTTGGGGTGCTAACTCAGATAAGGACCTCCGAATAGGACCCATGTTCAGGATGAGAGGGTGGAGAAGTGTCAGATGCGTCAGGCATGGTTGGGAGACAGGCTGCTGCTGGGACTGCTGGTGAGAGAAGTTGCTGGGGCGGAAGCCGGAGCCCTGGATGGCCTGGGACTGGAGCAAGGCTGAGCAGCACCAGAGGGAGGAAGACTGGACTTCTCAGCCAGCCAGGGGCGGACAGACTCACAGAATTTTGAGCAGGAAAGGATTTTTCGCATCTTACAGTTTTCAGATGGGGCGGAGGGAGATTGACATAGACAAACCAGAGGCCTCCCTCCTAAACTTCACTGTCTCTTCTAGAGAAGTAGTCCCTGTGTTTTCTGAGACCATGGAACATATTAATTGGTCTTTTTAAAGATTTTATTTTTTTATTTGACAGAGAGAGTCACAGCAAAGAGAGGGAACACAAGCAGGGGGAGTGGGAGAGGGAGAAGCAGGCTTCCCGCGCGGAGCAGGGAGCCCGATGCGGGGCTCGATCCCAGGACGCTGGGATCACGACCTGAGCCGAAGGCAGACGCTTAACGACTGAGCCACCCAGGCGCCCCTTAATTGGTCTTTTTAGGTATTCAGCATGACCTCAGGCAAGCAAGTCTGAAGCAGCAAGAGGTGAAGCATCTCCCAGTGGGATTTATCTCTGACACTGTTCAATGCTCAACACAGATCGACATCATTCTATATGCTTCCGGTGTGGACCCCCATAAATCCTCATCTGCAGCAAAGGAATTCTGTCACACTTCCGGTGTCCAGTCTAGGATGGTGTGGAGACCAGAGCCAGCTGGGGGAGAGGGTACAGGGGGTAGGGGTGAGGAGGGAGAGATGATGTGGTTGGTCACCATGTTTAGCACATCTGAAAATTGAATGCTTTTTTAGTTTAGGTATGTCCCAAATATTGCATGAAATATACTTAGATACTAAATACTTATTCACTGTTCATCTGAAATTCAAATCTAACTAGGCTTCCTGTGTTTTATCTGGCAATCCTTTCTTGAGACTGTTGGCAGCAAAGGAGCCTGAATCCTTGCTGATGGTGGTGAGGTTGAGGGTATGGTTCTGCTGGTATTTCAGAAGGAAGATGGCCGCCGGGGACCTCTTTTCTCATACCTTCTCTCATTCACCTGGGTTTCGGGAAGAGACAGGAAATCCTATTGCTTTGGAGACATCCAGGCAGCAAAGGAAGGAGAGAGAAGCTTTTTGTAGGTCATTGCTACAACAAATTTCTTTCTCCAGTTCCCTTTTGTCTTGCTCCAGAGAGAGGAACAACACACTCTTTAAGGATTTGAGGACAGAAGGAAATGTGGCTAGATAAAGCTAGCATACACTGTACCATGTGTCCTGGGGGGATAATGGCTCTGAACCTGCTAAAACAAATGGTCTGCTTTGTTCTTGAATAATAATCAGCTGGCAGCTTTGTTCTCTCTTCTCAGCAGCTGGATGAGGAGATTCTGATTTCAGAGGAAAAGCAGTGACCTAGGACTGGCCACAGTGGACGGAGGGTGGGTGTGGGTGGGAATTTACCAAGGGGTGATACAACCCCTTGCTACAAATTATTTCTGCGCTGCCTGTCGTAATGCCCCAAGGTCTACCATTAAGTCTTAATAAGATAAATGACCTTCTCCTTTAAAAATGCACATATACCTGAGAAACACAACATATTAAACCATTATCCTTTTAGAATGATTTTATTCTTTAGAGTCTTTCTAACCCCACATTTGGTTGAGAACAGGGTCTTGGGGTTGGTTATTGGATCCTAGGACAGGTAATTCTTGTGGGGACTGAGCGGCAGAGAGGTTGACCCACAGAGAGAGAATATGAAGAAAGCCCAGAAATTTAAGGGTCCGGGCAGTTCCGGAGAACGGGGGAAGGGGGGGGTAGGGGGAGAGAGAGAGACAGGGTGGGTGGGTGAAGCTACCTGCTTTACCACCATCTCTGTTGGGGCTCCCATGAGTGGAAGTGTCCCCAGCTCTCCGGACAAATTGGGGTTGGGCATTGCCAAGGTCAGGGCAACTGAATTCCTGTCCCGTTCTTCTGTGTCATTCAGAGCAAGTCAGTTCTGCTCAGTTCTTACCCCTCTCCTCCCAGATGACAGGAGGACACACAAGAGCCTGGAGGGGAAGGGCTCTGCTTGGTTGCAGCAGGGAGAGAACCAACATCCAGTGGCTTGAACCTCAGGGGGTCTTTTTGTCTCATGTGACAGCAAGTGCAAGGCAGTCAGGACAGGCTGACTTAGTGCTTGAGCATGCCACCTGGGATACAGACTCTATTGACTGTCCTACAGCAGAAGGGGGCAAGGGGTGAGGGCTCAGAATCATTGTTAAGTAAGCTGAAGAAAGCGGAAGAAAATCGCTAGAACATATTCAGCGTAGCCCTGGCATTCTGGGCCTCTTTGCCATTTGAAGGAAATTCTACCATTCTGATGTTTGGGTTTCCAGAGCCGTTCACTTTGATGGGTGGTTGAATATTTTATTTCCCGTTAGATACTTGACCCTGTTTAGGTTCCCTGTGTGGCTTCCCCTCTATTTGGGAGGGGACCAAGAACACTGAGGGGTCCAGGTGGTGCGTGGGTCTCCAGTGGATTCTCTGGGCACAGGCTGATCATTCCTAAGCCCTCCACCCAAAACTTTTACGGGAGAGCAGTGGTCAGAACTCTTGCTCACCCTACACAAAGAATGCTTACCCTGCAGTCAGTGTGGTTTCATTTCATTCCTGAAGACTAAAGCCTGAGAAGAGATACAGTGTATGGCTTGAAGGTCAGAAAGCTTGGATCAGCTGGAGCAATAGATGTAATTTTCCATCAAGAATGACTTGTGCTGTCCTCCTCCCCCTAGAAGGCCTATAAAGTCCCAGAGATTTCCCTCTACTCAGGTTGGGCCAGCTGACGGAATAGTTCTAATTCAGGTAACAGCAGAATTTGGAGCGTGATAAAGCCAGTTACAAAATTCCCTCCTTGGATGGATAGATCATGACATAAATGAAGATTAGGGCTTCTTAGGGCCACAGCTCGTACCTGGACATGAGCCGGCTATCCTAGAAATGTGCTTTCTAGAAGGCATTCTAAAGACTTTGCAGTGTGCCCCCTCCATGTGACAAAATCCATCTGATTTAGTGACAGTAAGAGCTTTGGAATCAGGAGGCCACAGTTGAATGGTGCTGTACTTTAGTAAGCTCTCAGAGATCGTTTCCTCCTCTGGAAGATAAAATCAAACTCCCAATTGCCTCCGTCACAGGGAGGCCATGGATATGAATGCGTATTTCCAATGTTGAGCAATTATGCAGCTGTAGGTAAGTATCGTTCGCAGATCGTGATCCCAGCTGTGGATGGAGAGCATGGATTTCATCATCAAGGGGCAGCCCATTCGGCAACTCTGCTCCTACTGTCCCAGGCTTTGACAGTGATTTCTAAAGCAGTGCCTTGAACACAATAGCTGCTAATCAAAGTAAAAGTGGTGTGAATTAGTCTAAATAAACCAATGGCCTTTGCCGTCTCTACTTCAGCTCATCCTAGGACTTGATACACTGGTGTCCAGCCAGGCTGCTCAAAGGGATTGCCCATGGTGAGACATCACACATTACTAAACGTGCCCATGAGTGGAGGCTGGGAGCCGATAAGGCAAAGTCCCATTAAATAAGCCCTCTGCCCAAAAGGACATGGGAACCCACTTCCTGGTGGACAGCCTTGCCGTAGCTCTGGTCTTCCCTGGGAACTCTTCTTTGCTACTAGAAAGTATCTTTTCATTTTCTAGTTAAAAAAAAAACTAGTATAAAATATTGTTGGCTAGCTCCAAAATGATCCCGTAAAGGCAGTTGTCCTGGGCACCTGGGTGGCTCAGTTTGTTGAGCATCTGCCTTTGGCTCAGGTCATGATCCAAGGTTCCTGGGATCAAGTCCCGCATTCGGCTCCCTGCTCCTCGGGGAGCCTGCTTCTTCCTCTGCCTCTGCCTCTCTCTCTCTCTCTCTCATGAATAGATAAGTAAAATCTTAAAAAAAAAAAGAAAGTCAGTTGTCCTGGTAAAACCTTGGTCGATTCAGGCATCCTGTGCGTGGACACGGGGATGCAAATGGACAGAAAAAAACATTGGCTGATGTTTATTGAGTAGCTAGTACGTGCTAGATGTTGCACGAAGCGTTTACACATATTATTGCCTTTAATCCTTACAACAACCCACTGGGGTGAGTACTCTTATTACACCCCCTTTACAGATGGGGAAACAGGTTCAGGGAGATCAAGGAACGGGCCTGTACAGCTGGGATGTAGCAGGGCTGGGACTTAGACCCAGCACTGTCTGATTCCAAAGCTCAGGCTCTTAACTGCCATGTAATTATTTAACTCGTTGCCTTATTTTTCTCCTTGGTTTGTAACTTCCCATCGATCCAAGTGAAAAGATAATCCTTTTGCCCTCCAATTCCCCATGTCTCCTTTCTTCAGGTGGGCAGCCCTGGGTTAAACTCCTGGAAAGATCTGGCGCACTGAAGGAGAATGGGATTTGGTGTTGGGCTTTGGCACAGACAGGCTTTGAAGCTATACACAGGCTTGCTCCCTCTCTGGCAACGAGGATCCCCCCTCCCTCTCTGGCAACGAGGCAGGGGGAATCTAAGGGTGCTGCGATGTCCCTGGCAGCCCTTTCCGGGGGGGGGCGGGGGGCGGGGTGCTGAGCTGAAAGGGTCAGGGACAGGGTGTTCTGCCCCCATGAGGCATTCTCTGAAGCTGGCTGGGGATCTGCCTCACCTTGCCCACACCGCCCCCACCCCCCAGCTGCAACCCTGTAGGCCACCCAGAGCAGAGCTGAAGTCTCTCTTCTCGCTTTCTCCCTCTTTGAAATGGGCATGATGATGAGATGCCAAGGGACAAAAGAATGAGAAAATGTATTTTGCCAATTGTTTTAAAAATGCTCGGCGTCAACCCCATGCCTCCTCACTCCGCAAGCCTTGCAGAGGGGCTTCTGGACTGCTCCTTTTCATCTTTCTTAAATCGATGCTGGAGTTCCATCTCCATGTCTTCCTTGAAGATCCAGGCTGGATTAGGGCTCTCTCCGTCCATGCGTTCTGCTTTAGAGTGCATTCTCAGTGCATCAGTGTCTTTACTACCAGTTTGCTTGTCCATCTCCCCCCCACCCCCCAGACTGGGCACTCTGTGAGGGCAGGACTGTGTTTCTGGGCACATAGCAGATACTTACCCATATTTGTTGATCTGAACCATTAAACTGAACTGAAGGAAAGATCCATATCCATTCCAAAGGTTTTGTGTGTGTTTGTTTTGCATGTGTTTGTCTCTTAATGCCTGACTCTTCCACCTCTTAGGCAGAGCTACTCCCTGGAATTTTTAGACATCTTTGGAAGTTTACTTGCCTCCTTCAGATCTCTAGGTCATAACTTAGTGTTCCAGGGAATTCCAAGGGGAAAAAATTATTTGCTTCTGCAAACCCTAACATCCACTGTTCTGATAAAGGATCCCAGCTGTGACAAGGAGATTATTTACTTGAAACTAACGAGCAAAGCTAATTACTGCAGTAGATTGGGGCAGGGACAGAGTGTACCAGAGCAGGCTGTTGGCAAATGTTCCCAACCCTGCAACTTGGCAACTGAGCCGGGGAGCCCACCAGACGTGCCAGTGCCTTTTGGTCTTCAAATCGCCTTTTCAATAGCAAACAGACTTTGGGACTGTGGTTTGGGACTCAATTGTCGGATAAGAGCCAAGAACGAATTTCTGTGGCTTGTTCTTTTTCTCCCTGGTTCCAATTTTTGTAGAATATATAATAAGACAATTAAAGTCTGACTTTTTTGAGGAAGTGGGATCCACCCATCACTTCCACAACTCCTCACAACTTCTGCATGGCTCCTTTCCTCTAGAATAGGAAACCTACTTCTTGTCTGTTCCATTTGCTGCCTGGGGTCTGAGCCACATCCCTCCTAATGCAACTCGAGCTCACCTGCCAGGAAATCATTGCCATGGACCCCACCTGACGATGCGCATGCCTCTCTCTAGTTGGCATTCTGAGCTGTGTTTGTACTGGACGCCAAATCCCATTATAATGAACTATGTGGGACATCCAAATTCTTTCCTCTTGGTGGAATTTTGTTAAAATTAGACCTGAGAGAAGGTAATAGTGGTATAGGATAAGAATTAAATATATGGATTAAATTAAATCACATTAAGTGCCTAGTCTAGTGCTTGGCACAATTTATGTACACTTCTTAGATATTTAATTTTAATATGTCTTTAGAGCATGTATTGGGAAGCCCAGTCCTGTTCTTTATGCCCAAAGGAGAAAAAAAAAAACACACGCATAAACCATGGTCTCTGTTCTCAAAGCATTTGCGATTTCGTGGGCAATGATAAGATGTACGCGTGACAGTCTAGAAGCAGTCTTCATGTGATGCATAGGCTACAAGGAAAGAGATGGCACCGATAGCAGGTAGGGGAGCACTGGGATTTAAAATGAGGCAAGAACAGCCATGGGTGAGGCTAACTGGAAGAGGCTTAATGGGGAAGGACAGTTGGAAAGTGTAGGTGCTCTTTGGCAGAGACTATTGGAGAAGGTGCCATGGCCATGAGGGGGTTGGGGCAGAAGCCCAGAGATGGTTACCATGGCAACAAAGGATGAGTGGACTCTGAGGGGCAGGGTCTACAGGAGCCCAGGGTATGATGGCACCTGGGGCTGGATCATTAGTGAAGCTGTCAGGGGCCCAAGCAATCATGGCTTCAGGAGAGAGGGGGGTAGATGATGGGCATTTCAAAATCTGTGTAAGGAAAACATTGGCTTTCCTTGGAATTCTGGAGTGAGAAGCATCCCCCAGCTTAAGTGAGAAGCAGGCAGGGAAAGAGAGAGTCTCTGTGTTTGAGAGGAATGGGGCTGAGGTGCCCCCTGGAAAGTGGCAGGTTTGGCCAAGTTGCCAGTGGGGACAAGAGGTAAAAATGGCCTACAACAAAGGTGATAGAGCAGTAGGAATTGAAACTTCACATTACAAACCGTAGACACTGTGGCAGGAAGCTCTGGGGCAAAAAAGAGTGGGCACCCCCATCTCCTCCCCCCCTCCCCTCGCCCCACTGAATTAGCAAAGACATTCTGTGCTTGGTGATTTGGGCCCTGAAGGACAAATAAGGAATTGTCATGGATCTAGGTCCTTGAATTTTTAAAAAAGTTTACAGTAGATTCTTATATGATAGGCCGAAATGAAAAAAAAAAAAGGTTGTAGAATCAAGATAAAAATAGGACCTATATATCTTAAGCATTTTATTTTAATTTAAAATGTAAAATGTACATTCATTCCCTAATATTAAAATGTTGAGTCTGGGCTTTTTCTTTGACCATGGGTATGCTGATTGGCGTTCCCTGTTGTCTTTCTTATCTGGGCCATATTCATAAGGATTAGTAATGGCTTTGCTACTCCTTCCATTGAGAGGTGGAGTTCAGTTTTCTTCTACTTGAATCTGAGCTTGTCTTAGTGATTTTCTTGACTGACAGAATGCAGCAGAAGTGACATTCTGGGATTTCCATGGCTAGACTCGGAACTCCCTGCTGGGCTCCTTGGAACATTTTTCTGGGAGCCCTGAGCTCCATGAGGCTTATGGGAGCTGCCAGGAAAGAATTTACTACCTTGAGTTGTCCAGGCTTAAAAGGCCACACATGCGAGCTCCAGAGGATCGTCCCAGCTGGGCTCAGCCTTCCAGCCATCTCTGTGAAGGCGCAAGCATGTAAGTGAAGCCATCTTGGGGCCTCCCTCATTGATCCACATGGAGCAGAAAAATTGAATGGCTCAGCCCTGTCTGAATTCCAAATCCACAAAATGGTGGGATATTATAAAATGGTGGTTGTTTTATTTATTTTTTAAAAAAGATTTTATTTATTTGACAGAGAGAGACACAGCGAGAGCAGGAACACAAGCAGGGGGAGTGGGAGAGGGGGAAGCAGGCTCCCCGCTGAGCAGGGAGCCTGATGTGGGACTTGATTCCAGGACCCTGGGATCATGACCTGAGCTGAAGGCAGACGCTTAATGACTGAGCCACCCAGGCGCCCTACAATGGTGGTCGTTTTAAGCCATCAAGTTTTAGGAGAGTTTGTTACATAACAGACACCAGGACTTTGTAAAGAAGGCTGGGCACATGTTCATAGGACTGGGAGACACCTAGAAATCATGCAGGTTGGCTCTCTGATTTGCACATTAGAATTCTGAATACTGTCAGAGCCCTCCAGAAACTGATCGCAAAATTCCGTGGTCATACAGAAGGTGCCTGAGCCTCCTTATTTCAGCTTTCCCTTTCCTGCCCTTGACACTGAATGGTCTCCTGTGCTTACCTTTCCTAGATAACCTTGCTGGAACAGTGCTAGCAAGCAGAGTTAGATACATCAATGGTCAGCCATATCATTTGACCCATGTGCAGTTGTACACAAGAATCTGTTCTTCAGTGGTTGGTGTCTGTCTGCCTCCCCAGGCCCTAGAGAGTCTCTGAGGTCAGGTCCTATTTGTTTGACAGGAAATAGGGGGCGGCAGCCCAGTTTAGGGAGAGCTTGGAGCTTCCTAACTCAGTGCTCCTATAAATGATCCCATGCCCAGGTCTGGCCCCACGGGCATGCAACTGGTGTGGTTGCCCAGCGCTGCATACATAGAGGAGCTCTATGCTTGGTTTTATGCTCTGCTGTCACCATCTTGAAATTCTTAATACGTTTTGAACAAGGGGCCCGCTCTCATTTTACACTGGGCCCTGAAAATTATGTGGTCAGTCCTGCCATGACTCATGCTGCGTATGGCCAAGACCAGGACCTGTCGCTGTTTTATTAATGTTGCCTGGAGTCTCTCACTGAACACCAGTGAGAAAGTGGGGGCCATGAGGAAGGAAAAACCTCACGGAAACATGAACGCTGTATTCTTGTTTCCCTTGTTAAGAGATAAACTGAGGCATCTTAAAAACTTTAAGAGTTTATTTGAGCAAAAAATCGATCTGAATCAGGCAGCATCAAACCAGAAGGGGTTAGGAGGGCTCTGCCCCCAAGAGTCAGGAGAAAGACTTATATGGAGACAGTGGGGAAGGAAAACAAGGAAATTACTTAATTAGCTGTAGCTTAAAGCCTAGTTGGCTGTGGTTGGTTGTCTTTAGTGTTTTGATTTCGTAATCTTGCGCCATTACAAGCTTAGATTTTGGTTTGGTAGGCCACTATGACAGTAGAGACATCCCCAGTCTGATGGCCTTCTCGTTCAATTAATGTAACACTCTCTATATGACAGATGCCCTTCCCCAACCCCCTCCCCCCCAAGATTGATAGAATGACCCACCTCTGGCAGGATGGACAGTTTGGGAGGGATGCTTGGCCCAAGTTGCTTTTAGAGGCAGACAGCACCCTCCAGCTCAGGCCTGAAACAATATCACCCAGAATGTGCTGACTCTCAGCCCTCCTCGCTAGAAACCGAGCTGAGGAAGCTCCTTTGTCCAGCAACTGGGTTTTCCAACCAGGGGAGATATGGGGCAGTGGGGAGCAAGAGTGGGGCAACCACTGGGGGTCTGGTCATCAATAGCTTCTAAGAGAGGGAAGAAATGCAGAGCGAGACCCTGCCTGGGGCCTCAGTAGAGACCTGGAAGCTGGGGCGGCGGTGAAGGAGACCCATTCCCACTCCTGCAGCAAATGTGAAGCCCACTCTCTGGCTAATACCCCCTCCTCCTAACAGACCATCCCACACTTGGTAATCCTTTAAAAAACCCTTCTGCTTGCCCTCAGCTTGCCCTTCCACAAACCTGCTCAGATCCTCTGCAGCTCTCTCTCCTTTGTCTCCTGGCTGTATCTCAAAATATCCACAGGCTGGGTCAGAGGTCACTGAGCCCATAATTCTTCACCTTTTCTCTTTCTCTTTATTGTCCTAGAACAGTGATTCCCAAAGCGTTGTCTCTGAGTAAGTTGTTAGTAACGCTAATTCTCGGACTCCAACCCAGACCTATTGATTCAGAATCGCACACTCTAGGGGTGAGGCTGATAATCGGCCGTTTGTTTAACAAGCCCTCCAGGGGATTCTGATGATCAGTAAAGTTTGAGAACTCCCCTCCTTTAGACACGTGGCTGAAATAAGGCTCCTTACCAGCACACCCAAAATTTTAGAGTTGACTCCTGTGTGATGGGATGGGGCAGCATTTTTGCAAAGGGAAGCAATAGTCATTCTTTTATGTACAATACCCCTCCTCCACACACACACACACAGGCACACAAAAATACACATAAAGGGGGAAATGCTTTGCTTCTCATTCCTCCTCTATTTAACATCTGTTACCCTTGCTCTGAGTTGTTTGAACAAGAGAATCAGCGTTAGAATAAACTTGCTTGGAGGGTGTCTGGAAGGCAGGTGCAGCCTGCCATTTTTAGTGCAAGCTGAGAACAAACACAGCACACCGAGCCCAGATCAGCCTTCTGCTGGAGACAGAGGTGGAATTTCTGTTCTGCTGGGATGATACCCCCTGAAGCATTGCCTCACCTTGGGGCCTTAATTAGAAGCAGTGGTGGCCCGCAGGCCTGCTGAGTTTCCATTTGATGTGACTGCACAAAAGAGCTGAGATGGAAAACCAGACCTCTTGTTATTTCACACATTCTGAGAAGCTTTCTCATAAAAGCCCCTTTCCTGGTTCTTACTTTCTGTCACACGCACCAGGGTAATTTTAAAAAGGTTTATACAGGGTAAACAGTTGGTGAGATCTGGCTTTCCCTTGTTTGCCATAGATGATCAGATTCAATTTATGTCATCTTGGCCCCGGTTTGGCTCTCTCAAGGGAGCCCGTCCCTTGCCAGCCTCCTTCCTGTCCACACACCACTGCACTTCCTGCCCCAGCTCCCCGTGGGAGGAGGGGAGGCTCTCTCCTTTCTCCCTGGGTCTTCCTAGAGATGTCCTAGAGCCTAGTATTGGCTTGGAATCTTGAAAATTTGAAAAAATACTCAATATAAGCGAAAGGACGCACTCGACATGTGGGTATTTTAATTTCATGATGCACCCTCGAATTGACCTGAGAAATTGAACTAAAGAGCTGTGGAGATCTTCTTATGGTTTTCTTTATACCACTATAGGCAACAGAAGATATACTGCAAGCTGTGAGACACCAGCTATAAGTCATCTGATTGAATGATAAGAAGCTAGAAAGGGGAGAGGTGTGATTGTCTTCCTGGATCTGCCACATGTGTTGTGGGAATGAGCTCCTGGGCTTAGCCAAGTGCAACTCTTGGCTCATGGTAAGTCCCAACTGATTGTCTTCCACGTGGCCCTTAACTGCACAGCGTAATACCCTTACCCTGGGTTAACAGGAAACACATAAAAACTGATGTCTTCTGACATAGCAAGGGGGTCTTGCACCTGGACCTGTGGAGCTGAATGATTGGACAGTCTTGTGTTGCTCTGTCTTGATTCTCCAATTTTCAATTTGTAGTTTACTCTTTTTTTTTTTTTAAACTCACTTAACTCTGTTTAAGCACAAAAGGGAATTTACTGGGGAATATTCGAGGATCTTACAGCACCCAAGACCAAGAGCCACAGCCTAAGCTTCATGAAGGCCTGGATACAGGAAGTGAATGGAAAGTCATCAAGAACCTCGTTGTTTCTTTTATCCTGACTCTTCTCTCTCACTTGGGGTCACCTGGACTCTTTTGCTTCTTTCTCCATGTTTGATCTGTGTTCTTTTTCTCTGTAGACAAGCTTTTACTTCTTTGGCATGAGCATGGATAAACATGGCTGTTGCAAAATGGCAGACTGCTCCCTAGTTCAAAGGGGGAGCCTTGAGGATGCCCCAATTCCCAATAGCGGGTAGAGAAGCTGAGTAACCTAGATTGGGTCAGTGGTGACCTAGTCTGTGGGTGGGGCAGAGTCGTGTGATGCTGATATTACTGCTGTGGTTCACTTCATTAGGTGGAGATTTGTTCTGTTAAGAAAACTTATCTCAATTTTGGAAATAAGGCAAAAGGAGGACAGCATGTTCTTTTGATGTCGTGTTGAAGCATTGTTTAGCCACCTAAAGGTTCTTTAATTATCTGGGAGATCTATCTTTATTTGATTCACTTTCTGCTACTGATCAAAGACCCAGATTCTATGAAGTTTACATGATAATTTATAGATTTTTGTCCAGCAGATATTTAAATTATTTCTATCTTGTAGAAAATATAACCGAAGCTTATGATTTTATTGCCCAAACCACATTAACTAGTTTTGTACCTAATCTAACAATCTTATTCCAATATTTTCTTCTTTAATGACGATGCAATCCTTCACTCTCTGCTCCTCCTTTAAACGAGCCCCTACCATCCTGCTGATTTCCTCATACATGAGTTGCACTGATCTTGACATATGTTTATTTGTATGAGAATCATGTTAACTTTTTGAAAATTGTATTTCTGTAGTTCCCGGAAAAAAGGGGAGGATTGGATCGGCACCTCAATATTATATTTTCTTTTCTGGTTCCTCTGAATCTCCTGTTCCTTAATGGCTGCCACAACGTTTACCAATGATCTGGTCTTTTGCTTTAGTGAGAGTCTAGTGTCAGTAAACATTTTTCAGTCTTTGTTGGTCTGAAAGATATTTATTTCATCCTTGCTCCTGAAAGAAACTATCGTTGGATATCCATTCTAAGGTGACAGTCTAAGGTAATTCTCTCTTAGGCCTTTGAAAATATGATGCCCCTGTATTCTGGCTTATTGCTGTTGAGAAGTCAGAAGCCAATCTAATTGTTATTTTATCATAGGCAATTTTTCTGTTCTCTCTGGTTGCTTTTAAGATCTTCTCTTTCTCTTTAGTATTTTGTCTTTGACTGTCAGAATCTTTTTTTTTTTTAAACATTTTATTTATTTATTTGAGAGTGAGAGAGTGAAAGAGAGAGATCATAAGCAGGGGGGAGGGGCAGAGGGAGAAGCAGACTCCCTGCTCAGCTGGACTTGATCCCAGGACCTGGGATCATGACCTGAGCCAAAGGCAGACACTTAACTGACTGAGCCACCCAGGCGCCCTGACTGTCAGAATCTTAATGCAGATTCTTTTCTTATTTGTACTTCTTGGAATTCACTGGGCTTCCTGATTCTGAGGATCAGTGCTTTTCATCAACTCTTGGAAACATTCAGTTAATATCTCCTCAAATATTACTTTCTTCCATTATTTACATTATCTTATTCCAGAATTCCAAGAAATGAGACATGAAATATTCTTACTCTATCTTCCATTTCATATAACCTCAATTTCATCATCTTTCTTTCACTCTGTGCTGTATTCTGGCTGAGTCCTCTAAATCTATCTTCCAGTTTACAATTCTTTCTTTAGCACTGACTAATACTCTCTTCTGCCCAATAAGCCTATGAAGCATTATAATCAGGAAAATGCAAGTAGAAATGATTAGGCTCTCATCAGAATGGCTAAAATGGAAACCAAAGGCAATTTCAAGTGTTGATGAGATCGTGTAACAGTAGCCGCCCTGCTGATGGGAGTGTAATTTGGTATGGCTCTCTTAGAGAAGGATCGTCACTACTACCAATGTTGAAGATTCTCATACCCGTGGAGCTAGTGATTCTACAGATAGGTGTTTAATTAACATAAATACAGGCACATATGTGCTAAGAGACTTACAAGCTTGTTCACAGCAACATGACTCATAATAGCTCAAGTGTTCATCAAGAGTAGAATGATAACAAATTTGTGATATATTCATACAATGAGAACTATAGCAATGAAGAGGAACAAACTCTAGCTATAAACAATCATGTGGATACATTTCACAAGTATAATGTTGAGTGAAAGAAACCAGATTCAAAAGAATATATTCTGGATCAGCCCATTTATATAAACAAACAGAAAAACCAAAAATGTTGTGAAACAAAACCGTTGTGATTAGGGGTGAACACTTAAGAGTAAAAAACTATTAAAAAAGGGTAGGATAACCATAAAAGTCAGGGTAATGTTTAGCTTCGGGGAGGGTGGGATAGTGTACTGACTGAAAAGGGATGCTCAGGGTTTTTTTGGGGTACAAGTAATATTCTATTTTTCAACCTGGTTGTTGGTTAATTGAATGTTCATTTTGTAATAAATCATGGGGCTCTATGCTGTTTTGTGAAAAATAAAATGCTCTGATTTGAAAATAATGAAAATGCAACATATCTAAATTTGTGAAATGCAGTTATAGGGAATTTTATAGCCTTAAACACTTATATTATGAAATAAAAATGGCTAAAAATCTAGGAACTGAGTATTTGATTTAAGAAGTTAGAAAAAGAACATTAAAATAACCCAAAGAAAGTAGAATAAAGAAAGCAATCAAGATTTGAGAAGAAACTGATGAAATGGTAAACACATAGAGAATAAAATATAGAATAAAATGATGATCAATATGTTCATTCTTTGGTATTACGAACAAAGTTAACAGACTTCTAGCAAGATTGATAGAGATAAAGAGAGAAGACAGAAATAGTATTAGGAAATGAAAAAGGAAATATGTAACAGATACAGCAGAGCTTACAAATATAGTAAGAAACTATTAAGAACAAATATATGCCAACAAAATAGAAACTTAGGTGAAATGGGCAAATTAATGGGAAAATACAACTTATCAACACTGAAAAGTAAAAGAAAAATGGAATACTTCCATGATCATTGAATTGAATAAATTGAATTAGTACTAAAGAATCTTCCCATTGGGAACATGTGAGACCTAGAGAGCTTCAGAAGCAGGTTTCACAGACTTCAAGAAACAGATTTTCAAAATATTACAGAAACTTACAGAGAATAGAAAAAGAGGGGACACTCC
The DNA here is from genome assembly GCF_002201575.2 of Neomonachus schauinslandi. Taxonomy (NCBI): domain Eukaryota; kingdom Metazoa; phylum Chordata; class Mammalia; order Carnivora; family Phocidae; genus Neomonachus; species Neomonachus schauinslandi. The sequence goes on from NC_058414.1 coordinate 88,526,798, forward strand.
CCAGCTCAGTTTATGAAGCTCATAAAAAAGTCTTCCAGATGAGGGCAATATGAGAAAGGAAGATTATAGGCTGATTTCACTCATGAACACAGATACAAATAGCCTAAACAGAATTTTAGCAAACAATTAACAAGATATAACAAGACAGCAGATCATGGCTAAATTGGAATAGGGGCGTATCCCAGAAATGCAAGACTGGCTCCACATTTGAAATCCACTAATATAGTTATCCCGTTTATGGAACAAATGAGAAAATTCATGTGGCATTCTCTCAATAAAAGCAGAAAAATTGGTTGATAAAATCCAACATCAACTTACGGTAGAGTCTTAGCAAACCGGGAGTAGAAGAGAACTTTCTGAACCTTATCAGGGACAACTACCTATAAAAAATAACTTACAGCAAAGTCCACACTGAATGATGAAATAGAAAAAAGCAGGTCCTTTAGACATTAAAAACAAGACAAGGATTCTTGCTTTCACCAGTTTTTAGCCAATACAATAAGGCCAAAAAAAAAAAAAAAAGATTTATAAGGTTTAAGGATTAGAAAGGAAGAAAAAAAACTGTCATTCATACATGATATAATTGTTTGCAGAGTCATAGGCAATTTGTTAGAATTTATAAGAGAGTTTAGCAAGGTTGCCAATTATAAACCCAATTTAAACAAGTCAATTGTATTTTTATATACCAGTACCATTTGGAAAATTTAATTAGATAAAGCTGTCATTTACAATAGCAATAAAAATATAAGGAAATTATGTCCATTTTTTCCAAATTTGAGCTTGAGATTCAAAGCATTTCCAATAAAAATACCAACATGGTTTTCATTTAAGTTGGCAAGCTCATTCTTTTTTTTTTTTTTTTTAAAGATTTATTTATTTATTTGAGAGAGCGAGAATGAGAGAGAGTACATGAGAGGGAGGAGGGTCAGAGGGAGAAGCAGACTCCCCGCCGAGCAGGGAGCCCGATGAGGGACTCGATCCCGGGACTCCAGGATCATGACCTGAGCCGAAGGCAGTTGCTTAACCAACTGAGCCACCCAGGCGCCCGGCAAGCTGATTCTAATATTTATATGGAAGAGTGAAAGTCCAAGAATAGCCAACACAGTCTAGAAGAAAAAAGGACAGAATGGAGGAATTTGTCCTACTAGCTATCAAGCTTCATCATAAAGCAGTAGTAACTAAGACAGGGAGATATTTGTGCAGCCAAGGACAAAAAGATGACGAGCAAAACAGAGAGCCCAGAGATGGACCTACGCATATGTGGAAGCTTGGTAAATGACGGAAGTGGCACTGCAGAAAAGTGGGGAAGTGCTAGACTATTCGATAATCATCCGTATGGAAAATAAATGGAATTGCAGCGCTATGTCTTTCCATGTACAAAACCCAATTCTGGATTAAGACCTCAAAGGCAGGGGCGCCTGGGTGGCTCAGTCGTTTAAGTGTCTGCCCTGCTCAGCGGGGAGTCTGCTTCACCCTCTCCCTCTGCCCCTCCCTCTGCTTGTGCTCTCTGGCTCTCTCTCTGTCAAATAAATAAATAAAAAATCTTAAAAAAAAAAACCCATCAAAGGTAAAAGGTAAAACTTGAAGCCTTTTAGCAAAAACACAGAACATCTTTAAGACCTCAGGGTGGGGAAGGATTTCTTAAGCATTACACAGAAGAGCAAGCCATCAAGAAAAAGACTGATAATCCTACTACCTTAATTAAAAACGATTATAAGACTCTATAAAAAGAGGGAGGATAGAAGCTCTGAGTGGGAAGACATCTTTAACACATGGAAACGAAAAAAAGATTATTATGCAGAATGTATTAAAAGCTCCTAGGGATCATTAAGAAACCAGTAAATCACATAATATGCAAAAGGGAAGACATAAGAACAGTAAAAATATAGAAAAGGATACACAGATAAGAGCATATGGAAAAGGTTCAGCTTCATTATGAATCATGGAATGAAAATTAAAATAAGGAGGAGATACTATTTTATGCCATCGGACTGGCAAAAATTAATAATTCCGACAATACCATGGATGTGGAGCAAATCACTCCTGGTGGGAGTGTAAATTAGTACTCTGGGAGAAAATGGGCATTATCTAGAAAAGCCAAAGATGCACAATACCTCAATGGCCCAGAAATTCCATATGTATCCCCTGGAGAAATTCTCCCATAATGAGCATCAGGAGAGATGTATAAGAATTTTCATAGCAGAGCTGTTGCTAATAACAAAAACCGGAAAATAACCCAAATATCCACCCAGGAGAAAATGAATATATAAATTGTACTACATAAGTGCAAAATAAATGAATGACAGCTCATACATTAACCTGGGGGGAAAAAATCTCAGCAGCAGTGTTGAGTGAAAGGAGACATTCACAGATGAACACGTCCCCAGTGACTCCATTTACGTCAAGTTTGCAAACATGGAAAAACCAAAGAAGGTTTCATTCAGGGATACATATATATGCTGAGATTTTTCCTTAAAGATTTTATTTATTTATTTGACAGAAAGAGAGGGAACACAAGCAGGGGGAGTGGGAGAGGGAGAAGCAGGCTTCCCACCGAGCCCAACGACTGAGCCACCTAGGCGCCCCTATGCTGAGATATTTTTAAGGAGACCCTTATAACAGACACCTATTATAGGCTAGGCTCCTGGTTGCCCACCATTTTGGCAAGAGGACCCTTACCTGCTTCTCTGAAAGAGGCGGGGACTCTGAGTCGGGACCGTAGGCCTCCTCAGGCCTGCCCACGTTCCTTGCTATACTTACCTGGGTAGTTCTCCCAAATAACCCCACGGAGACCAGCCTGGCTCTCTGAACTCTCCCACCCCAGCAGAGGGGGCCGGTTAACTGTCTCCATCCTCATTCTCACCTCACCGCTGTGCTCTGGGGAAGGGCCAGGCCCGATGGTAGGCAGGGAGATAGATGGGCTCCTGAATCCCCAGTAAGATGTGTTGACCTGAATTTAGTCTTCTTCAAGCCGATCACCCTGGTTCTAGGGTTCTTTTATCTTGTATGTCAACCCTACCAACTGATACTACTTTTCATTTCAAAGTTACTCATAGGACATGATGTAGGAGACATACCCTGTGACATTTGGGTGCAACTGGAGTAGAAGTCACTGAACCTGGTCCTGTCTGTCCGTCACCATGGAAAGACCCAGTTTCTGGCAACGTCGTATTCATCCAGGCAGGGATCCTGTGACCTGTGGGCTGCAGCTGCCCCCACCTCCCGTTGAGGGGCTCACGCATCTCCCCACTTCCCCTCCTTGCCAAGGCAACTGTCTGGTGCAATATTAAAGGGGAGGAGGGCAGGGGACAAGGGAAGGCCAAGAAGGACAGGTAGTGAGGGAGGGGAGGGCAGGTGACTGGGGCAGGCCTGGAAATGGAGCTCTGCAGGCTCAGCCAGGATTCCTTTTGAAATACACCAAGGCCTTTTCCAGCAAGTCCCCAGACAGACCCTCCATTCATCAGGACAGCACATTTTTCTTTGCAGAAAAGAACCATTCATCAGCCAACAGCTCCTGGAACGTGGGCTGAGCAACACAGTCCCGTGGGCCAGCCCTCCTTTGCCCACTGACACTAATGGCTATCAGGAGGTGATCTCATGGCCTAAAAATAGCCTCCGCCTTACCCCCACCTGTCTGGGGGCCCTGCGCCTTCCAGGGACTCCCTCCCCCTGTTGACTGGATTTGGGACGGGGAGGGTATTGCTGGAAGAATAATATTTCTCTCCTGAGCTGCTTTTTCCTTTCAAGTAAGGCATTTACCCTCAATGAAATGTTCAGCGAGAAAAGATGGATTTCTATGAAGTTTGAACACTTGATTCAAAGCTGAACTCAATCAGAGGCCAAGTTCCTATCAGTGGTGTGAAGTGAGACATACAAACCCATAAGTACATAAGAGCCAAAAGGTAAAAACAGACCCGCCTGCAAATTGGCGAGCAGAGCTGCCCGAGTGAGGCTCGCTCAGAGCTTGTCAATTCAAAGCCCGTTACACCCAATGATGCTTTGAGTTCAAAAAGAGGGGGCCCCAAAGAACAGTAAATCTTTAAATCTCTTCTGAGTTTACAGGCAGTGGACTTAAACATCACACAGCATAAAAGTTGTCCTTGAGTTAAAATATGAAAACATGTACCAAAGTTGCTGAGTGTAGAGAGCACATAGACCCTAAAGACAGGCCAGGTTCCTTCTTCCAAGTGCAGAACCATGCGGGGCCGGGGTGGGGGTGGGGGTCTGGTACAGATGATTCTGCCATCACCTTGACGTACTCCTCCTACAACCTCACTAATCTCGTTGTTAACCTCGTCAGTCATCTGCCCACCCTGAATCCTCAGGGGAGGAGGAGGGGCAGGGGGAAGGAAGGTGGTAAGGAAAGAGAGGGGCTCATTTCCACTTTTGTGGTTGGCTCGTCCTAGGCACCCTGCCATTTGCCTCTGTCCTTTTCTTTGGCAATTCAGGTCTTGAACGTCCTTTCTTTGAGATTCAGCTTTCCCATGAGGTCTTCCCATTGGAAACACCTTACTCCCTCCTGTTCTGAGCTCCTTCAGCCCCTGTGGGTTCAGTTTCTTTGACTCAGAGACTTTATGGAGAAGCATGCTGGCTCAGGTGTTGTCCTACTAGTCATGCCCAGCTATCCACGGAAGCTAAAATGACCCACTTAAAGATTGGCAACCAGAGATGAAATTTCGTGGACAGCTTACGTCCCTGGGCATTCCCCAGGCTTCCTAAATAATCCTCCAGTGTTTGCTAACTGGTAATAGAAGGAAGGGCTTGAACCTGCTGTCTCCTAACCATCGGTAGGTGACATTTCCTCTCTCTGAACCATTACTCATTTATCAAATCTTTGCTGAGCACTTACGGTGTGCCTGGAGATACTCTTTCGTCTGAGGATTCAGATGGATAAGGCACATCTCCTGGCTTCGGAGAGCTTACAGTTTAGGAGAAAGTAGACGCATAGTAAGACCATTAGAGCGTGATATGATTAGTGCTTTGATAAAAGATGGGCACAGGACACTGAGGAAGAAATAATGATGGGCATTCAGTACAGCAGGAGAATCAGGGAAGGCTTCTCGGAGGAGGTAATACTTACTTTGTCTTGAAGAATGACTAGGACTTAAGCAGACGCTCCAATGGCTTCAATGGCCACTGTTCTCATGGAAAGAAAGGAATTGATAGATTTGCCTATGGCTGTGTTATCTGAGACATACGAACTAGCATAAAGCATCCAATAGTCAGCTAGCAAGCGGCAGAGCATTCTCCAGGATAGCGTTGCTTCTGAGAGATCTGCAAACCGCCACCATGTTTAAAAGTACACAGTATGGACAACCAGTGGGAGATGTCAGACGCATTTCGGCTTTGTGTTCTTTTGTATCCTTGCTCCAAAAGGAATGTTTATCTTACAATATAATTGCAGATTATTTAGTTGCATTTTCATAACGAGTATTGAGTTTGCATAAACTCATTAAAATTTTACTATGCAGTTTGGGAGATAAGCTTTAGTTTCCCAAAGAAAGACTGTCTTGGGCCAGACCGTCTGTTTTATATCTTTTTACCAACCCAGGAATGCTTGGGGCGGGTGGGGCTCCAGACCAGGGACTAGGAGCCGACAGTTCACTGTCCCCTGTCCTGGGGACTGAGGCTCCGGGTTGAGGAGTGGAATGGCAGCATGATGGCCCCTCTGCAATCAGCAGACAGTGGCCCCGCTTCTGTTTATGATGAGATGGTTTGTCCCAGCGCCTTGAACAACCTGTGTTAAGCAAAGGAAGTATCATTTAATGCCCTTGTTTGGCATAGTCTTTAAAAAATTACCATTTTCTTTTAAAAATAGGTAATACATTCCCATAGGTTATTTTTTTCATATATTTCCATAGTTTAAAAATGAAAACTATAAATAAATTGGCTCTTGCCCAGATCTGTCCCTAGTCCTCCCAGTTTCTGTTCCTCCAGCAGGTGACCAATATGATTTAGTTCCTTCGGGTGGCCTTTAAGAGGCATTATGAAAGGTATAAACAGGTGTGAATGTTGTCTTTCCTCTCCCAGGTTTTTTTTCTTTTTCTTTTTTTTTAGGATTTTATTTGTTTATTTGAGAGGGAGAGAGAAAGCACGAGCAGAGAGGAGAGGGAGAAGCAGAATCCCTGCGAGTAGGGAGCCCGATGCAGGGCTCGATCCCAGGACCCTGGGATCATGACCTGAGCCGAAGGCAGACACTTAGCCAACTGAGCCACCCAGGCAACCCCCTCTCAGCTTTTAAAAAACAACTAACAGTGTTCTTTATATCCTGTACTTATTTTTTCTTCTTAACACGTAACATCTTCTATCTCAGTTCTTTACGAGCGTTCTCGTCCCTTTTTAGAGCTGTGTGGTATTGCACTGTGGGGCTGGACTGTAATTTCTTATTGGTGTACATCTAATTTGATTCCAGCTTTTGCTACCACACACAACACTTCAACTAAGAATTCTGTATGTTGGTCATTTTGCATGTGTAAAAAAATGACTGTGGGATAAATCCCTGGAAGTGGAGTTTTTTGCCAAAGAGGACATGCCTTTGTGATTTAACAGACATTGCTGAGTTGCTTCCAAACAGATTGTATCACTTTGCATTCCCACTAGCCATAAGGAGAGGACCTGTTTCCTCTACCAGCTTCCGCCTTATTAAACATTTGGATTTTTGCCAATTTGTTAAGTTGGAAAATGAAATCTCGATGGCTTTAATTTGCATCTTTTATTGTGTATGAGGGAGAGCATTTCTGTGTCCTTTTTAGTGGGCTCTCCTTTGCCCATTTTTCTTGGGCCATTGATCTTTTTATACGTGTTGATGTGTAAGAACTTTCTGTATATATGGGGTGTGAATTGCAAGTATTTTTCTATTTGTCATTTGTCTTTGTTTATAATAAATCATTTGGCTGTTTTTCTACATGCAGAAGTTTTAAATTTTTTTTTTTTTTTTTTTGAGAGAGAACATGAGCGGGGCGAGGAGGGGCAGAGGGAGAATCTTAAGCAGGCGCCATGCCCAGCATGGAGCCCGAAATGGGACTCGATCTCATGACCCTGAGATCATGGCCTGAGCTGAAACCAAGAGCTGGATGCTTAACCGACTGAGCCATCTAGGCGCCCCTATTTTTCTCTGAGAACTTTAGAATCCTCTTGTCTAGCTCCAGAAAAAAAAAAGTCTGCTGGTACTTACTATTGATATAGTGTTAAATTTATGAATTCATTTAGAGAATGTTGACATATCACAATATGGCATGTCTGTTTGTTCAAATCTTTTGTTTCCTTCAGAACTGTTTTTTTCCTGCAGGCCTTAAACCTTTTTGGTTAAGTTTATTTTATCTTTTTTTCCCTCTCTGGTTCCTATTGTAAATGGGGCTTCCCCCCGCCACATTCTATCTTCTGACTAGTTATTGTTTCCTTTCGAATTCTATAGCCTGCTACCTTACCAAATATTCTTATTGTTTGAGGTAGTTTTTCTGTCAGTTTTCTTGGGTCACCTGGTGTATCATCATAGAATCCATAAATAATGACATATTTTACTTCTTCCTTTCCAATTTTCATCTCTCTAACTGCTTTCTCTTGTTTTGTTCTAGGAAAATTATTGATGAAATGGGTTTTTAGGGGCACCTGGGTGGCTCAGTCATTAAGCCTTCGGCTCAGGTCATGATCCCAGGGTCCTGGGGTCGAGCCCTGCATCAGCCTCCCTCCTCCGTGGGAAGCGTTTCTCCCTCTCCCATTCCCCCTGCTTGTGTTCCCTCTCTCACTGTCTCTCTCTCGCCATCAAAATAAATAAATAAAATGTTTTTAAAAAAAGGAAAATTCAGGTAGGGATGTAAATTGGGGCAGCCACTGTGGAAAACAGTATGGAGGTTCATTTAAAAAGTTAAAAATAGAACTTGCGCATGACCCAGTCATTCCACTTCTGGGTATTTATCCTAAGGAGATGAAATTACTATTCTCGAGGGGCACCTGGGTGGCTCAGTCGGTTGGGCGGCTGCCTTCGGCTCAGGTCATGATCCCAGGGTCCTGGGATCGAGCCCCGCATCGGGCTCCCTGCTCGGCGGGAAGCCTGCTTCTCCCTCCCCCTCTGCCTGCCTCTCTGCGTACTTGTTCTCTCTCTCTATCCCTCTGTCAGATAAATAAATAAAATCTTTAAAAAAAAAAAAAAAAGAAATTACTATTCTCGAAGAGATGTCTGCACCCTCATTGTAACATTTTTCATTACAGCATTATTTATAGTAGCCACACTATGGAAACACCCTCAGGGTCCATTGATGGATGAATGGGTAAAGAAAATGTGATAAACACACACACACACACACACACACAGGAATGTTATTCAGCCATGAAAATGAAGGAAACCCTGCCATTTGTGACAACCCGGATGGAAGTCAGACAGAGAAAGCCAAATACTATATCAGCTCACTTATATGTGGAATCTGAAAAAAAAACAAACCCATAGAAACAGAGAGAAGATTTGTGGTTGCTGGAGGCAGAGGTTGAGGGATGGGGAAATGGGTGAAGGTGGTCAAAAGGTTTAAATTTCTGTTTATAAGATAAATAAGTAATGTGCTGTCCGGGGCTGTAATGTGCAACATGGTGACTGTGACTAACAATATTGCATTGTATATTTGGAGGTCGCTAAGATAGGAGATCTTCAAAGTTTTCACCAGGAAAAAGGAAAAAGTAGTAGTAAGGAAAAAAATATAGTACCTTTGTGAAGTGATAGATGTTAACTAAACTTATGGTGGAGATCATTTTGCAATAGATACATATATCACATCATTATGTTGTACACCTTAAACTTTTATAATGCTATATGTCAATTTTATCTCAGTAACAATGGGAAAAAAAGAATATTCGATGTTGTTGCAAGGTGTGTTGTGCACTGAGTTGCCCAACAGAGGTCAGATGGCAGGAAAGGATAAGAGGAGGCTCTGAGGGTAAGCTTGCCATAGGGCAGGAGGGTCTGGCCCAGGATTTAGTTTTGGCCGTGGTGTTTGGCTGATTCAGGAACTACTCTAGATCCAACCATCTTGGAGCCATGAATATAGCTCTGGGGGGAAAATGGCTGTGTGTGTGTATGTGTGTGTATCTTCCTGAATGTATGAATGGGGAGCGTAGGTTACTGGGCCTGTAACATTTGAATTTCAAGTTCCTACTCTCTTTCCTGGGATGCACGTGGCTGGTGGCAGTGCTGAGGGATGAAGGCATTGTACCTTTTGCTGCCTCTATTTCTGTGGATTGGAGTCTCCACTAAGTTGCCCTAGTCACTCCTGGGGTAAATGGACATGTTCTGGGCTCCTGGGCCCCTGGTAATGGAAGTGACAACATGTTTTAGGAGCAAAGGAAACAGGATGGAGAACAGGGCTGTCGGGCAACTGAACAGAGCCCAGAAGCCTCTCCGTCTCCCAAACTCCAAGCCACAGAGCACTGCTCGGGAGCCCGAGTGCACCAACTCCACCCGCCCCCGGCAGGTTGGCAGTAGCAGGGCCCTCTCCTGGCAGCCATATTACTGTTCTCTGTGCTTGCATATGCATGGTGAGTTATTACTAGACAGTAGGGATGGTTAGAAGGACAAGAGTAGATCAAGCAACACAGGAGATGTTTGTCAAGTCACAAGAAGACAAGGAAAAGTGGCTGATGAAATCCAAATTTTCAGTTATGATGAGAAGGTGAGCATCATTGTTGGAAGTCTTGTCTTACTGTTGGTCCAGGTGATAGGTGGGAGTTTGTTCAGGACCTTAAAGCCTAAAAATGGCAAAAATGTTGCTGTGGAACCATTACAAGCTGTATAATTAGTTCAAAGCCTCTTCTTGAGAAAGTTTTGGAAAAAGCAGAAGACCTTACCATTATATATTTTGGGGTCTACCGCATTGCTTCTGCTTCCTTGTTGCAACTGAAAATACAACCAGAGATACATGTGGAAGAAAGGGCAGACTGTAACTACTCTGTTTCATGTATTATCTGCTCTTTGACGGGGTGACTGCAGATACAGTGGCCTGGAGATCACAGCTGCTAAAGAATTCCTTAAGATACTTGCAGAGATCATCCAGGTAGAAGGTGGTTCCCTGCCTCAACAGGGGTTCAGTGTAGGTGATATTGACCTGTTCTATTATTACAAATTAATTATTTTCCGAGGTTTATTGAGATATAATCGACATATTGTGTGATTTTAAGGTGTACGGGGTGTTGATTTGATACACTTCTCTATTGCAAAATCATTACCACTGGAGTGTTAGGTAACATTTCCATCCCACATAATTACATTTAAGATTTGCTCTTCTCATAACTTTCAAATATATAATACAGTATTATTAGCTATAATCACCATGCTGTTAGATCCCTAAACTTGTTCATCTTATAACGGAACATTTGTACACTTTGGCCAACTGCTTCCCCTCCCCAGCTCTTGGTAACCATCACTCTCCTCTCTGTCTCTCTGAGTTTGGCTTTTTTAGATTCCACAAATAAGTGATATAATATTTATCTTTCTCCATCCAACTTATTTCACTTAACATAATGTCCTCAAGATTCATTCAAGTTGTAGCAAATGGCAGCATTTCACTGTATATATATATACTGCATCTTTATCCATCATTCTTCCATCGATGGACACTTAGGTTGTTTTCATTTCTTGGCTATTGTGAGTAATGCTGCAATGAACATGGGGGTGTGGATATCCCTTCAAGATCCTGTTTTCATTTCCTTTGGATACATACCCAGAAGTCAGAGGGATGGATCACGTGGTTGTTTTATTTTTAATTTTTTGAGGACCCTCTATACTGTTTTTCATAGTGGCTGCACCAGTTCACATTCCCACCAACAGTGCACAGGGCCGCCTTTCCTCTACACCTTGGCAATACCTGTTGTTTCTTGTCTTTTTGATGACAGCCACATGGGTCTATTCTAGAGGAGACCGCCCCCAAACACACACATCATCCACAAGTGGTGTTAAAGCTTTGCACGGTTGAATCACCATCCTGTTGGTGGCAATGAATCTAGGAATGGTTTGTTAACTTCAGACCGGTGGCTCCTTGGAATCTGATCTGCTTTAAGCAGGAAAGCTTATGTGCCTAGCTGCTGTGTGGGGAGGCTAGGTAGAATGCCCTTTGGTCTGCAGATGGAAGTAGGAGACCCCCAAAATACGCAGTAGTGAGGTCTTCTGATTATTTCAAAACTTTATGTCTCAACCACGATTGCGAAACGACCAAAATTGTCTGGTAGCAGCCTTCTCAAAACAGCAGACCCAGGGTCCTCAGTTCTTAGTCAGAATCTGGTGTCCGGGGTGTGAGTGTGAAAAGAACCAAAAGACTTTGTCAGGAGCTTCGATTCTGGCCACAGGTCAGGATGTTAAGAGCTCCTGGAGCATTTACAAATCTCAATTGCTCAGGCCTCTCCCCCCAGAAATCCTGATTCAGTGGGTGTGGGTTGCGGCCCAGTGAGTGACTCATATGTCCAGCCAGGGTTAGAAACCACCCATCTAGGCTTCTCCGAGCACTGTCGCTAGGGAGCTGAGTGACCTTTGGCAAATCATTTTACTTCCTTGAATTCCAGTTTCTCATCTCTAAAATTAGAACTTGGTTGAATTGGAGGTATCCAAACTGACTGCAAATCAGCAGCTCCTGGAGAGCTTTAGAAATATAGATTCCCTTTTTTCTCCTTTTAAAAAATTTTTATTTAAATTCAATTAGCCAACATTAAAAAGAAAAAAAAAGAAAGAAATACAGATTCCTGAATCCCACTCCAGACTTACTGAGTCTGAATCTTTGGGACCAGGGCCCAGGAACCTGTATTTTAAAAATTGTGGTAAAATACCCATGACATAAATTTGACCAGTTTGACTATTTTTAACTGTACATTTCAGCAGTGTTACATATATTCGCATTGTTGAGCAACCAATCTCCAGAACTTTTTCATCTTGCTAAAGTGAAACTCTGTACCCATTAAACAACTCCCCATTCTCTCTCTCCCAACCCCAGTCCCTGGCAACCACCATTTTACTTTCCTTTTCTATGAATTTGACCACTCTACGTATTTCATAATAACCGGAATCATAAAGTATTTGTCTTCTTTGTGACTGGCTTCTTTCACTTAGCATAGTGTCCTCAAGGTTCGTCCATGTTGTACGATATGGCAGCATCTTCTTCCTTTTTAAGGCTGAATTATATTCTATTTTTACATATTCTACTTGCCTGTGAATCCATCCATGGTCCCTTGGGTTGCTTTCACAATTTAGTAATCCTGCTATGAACAGAGGTATACAAGTATGTCTTGGAGATCCCCCTTTCAATTCTTCTAGGTGGACACCCAGAAGTGGAATTGCTGGGTCATACGGGACTTTCATTTTTAAATTTTTGAGGAGCAGGCCATACTGCGTCCCACAGCCATCATACCATTTTAAATTCCCACCAACAATGCACAAGGGTTCCAATTTCCCCACGTCATCTCCCGTCCTGGTGGGTGTGAGGAACTTGCGTGCTTAAGAAGCTCTCCAGGAGATTCTGATGAGCTAGTCCCTGGGCAGGGGGCATCGGGCTCAGTGGTCACTTGGGACCCTTCTAGCTCAAAAGGGCCTGAATTCACAAGAATGCCTTCTGTTTATCACGAACCTCTCCCTGTGCCAAGCTGGAGTGCTGGTAACATAGTCGGTACTAACAAGGGTTTGAGTGTGCAACAGACAGAGACAGACCATTTTTGCTAGTGTAGAAGTTGGCACATGGGGCAGGCTGACTGCAGGGTAGATCCCGGCTGACAGTGTTTTGGTTTTTTTCCTTGTACGAGTGTTTTCCGGTCAAGGCAAAGCCTATGTAGGCAACATCAGGATGTGCAGGGCCTGGGGGAATGCGTTTAGATGACTCTGGACGTTTCTCTTCCATGTGCACCTGAGCTCCCAGGGTTAGCCAGGGTGGCAGGCACGACAGGGCGGCACCTGGAGCAGAGTCCATCCCCCCAGGGGAGCCTCCCGTCCAGCCGTGGCCTGACTTGCCCCGCAGGGTGGCGAGAGCCAGTGTTGCTTGGCACTGCTTTTGGGGGAGCTGGAGTCCTTCCCCACAGCGTGGCCTGGACAACCAGGAGGGAAAATGTGGGCTTTGTTCTCTGGAAGGTGGAACGGGGTGGAATGCTCTACCATGCCCTAGAGAGCACAGCCTCCAGGATGTGTCTGCCTCTGTGTCCCACGGGGCCTGCCCAGCCTGTCGCCCTTCTGGTCTGGAGAAAGCAGCCCTGAAGCCTCCTCACCATCATGGTCCTCACTTTGGGTGCTCCCCGGCAGGGGCGAGGCACGGGCTTTGTCACCACCCATGGGCTCGGCCAGTTCTTGCCTCTTTGACGTTCCCATGGTTACAGATCAGCTCTTCCCTAGACAGCCTTAGAATTTACGGATCACATTTACATACAATGTCATATTTAATCCTATACGGTGGGTGATTTATGGACTTGGCAAGATGGCCAAGAAAAACGTATTTTCTTTAACAACATTGGCCAGAAGCAGGCCTGCACCTCCAACTCAGTAATTGCTGGCTCTGCTTTGCCTGTCACCTCCGTTCATGCGCCACAGAATGTTTATTAGAACCGCGGGCTCTTCTGGTCTCTCTGACAGGGAGTCTTGTCTTGGAAGTTGGCTGTGATTGAACTAGCGAACTGATTTAAAAAACCAGGATGCATCTTAGGAGGAGGTCATTAGGGAAGACCATATAGATCCATAACATTAAATAAAGTCCCAAACAATAACTAACATCTGTATGTGCTTGCTGGGACCTGGCTGTTCTCACAGAGGAGAGAACTTGGGCCCCGCGAGCGTGGGTGACTCGCTCCTGGTCACACGGCTGCTTTCAGCAAAGGTGGTGTCTCCTCCATTTTGGTCTCTGCCTCTCACCACCAGGCTGCTTCCTCCGATGTCTTTGGAGGTCCCCTTTCTTCTGCATTCTCTATTCCCTGCTCCTGGCCCTTAAAAAAAAAATCGAGGCAAAATTCATGGGGTACCTAATTAACCGTTTTAATGGGTACAGCTCAGGGACACTTGGTATGGTCCACAATGTTGTGCAACCATCACCTCTGTCTCATTCCAGAACATTTTTCTTTCCCCTAAAGGAAATGCTGAACCCACATTCCCTCTGCTTCCCAGTCCCTGGTAACCACTAATCTGTTTTCTGTCTCTATGGATTTGTATTCTGGACTTCTCACAGAAGGAGATTCATGCGGTGTGTGGCCTTTTGTGTCTGGCTTCTGTCACGTAGCATGTTTTTGAGGTCTGTCGCCGTTGTAGCATGAATCACTGGCTCATTCCTTTTTATGGCTGAATACTATTCTGTTGTGTGGAGAGACCACGTTTTGTTTGTCCGTTCGTCTGTTGGCTGCCCTTGGGCTGTTTCCATTATGAGTAATGCCCCTGGGAGCATTTACGGGCAAGTATTTGTGTGAAGACCTGTTTTCAGTTTTTTTTTGGGTATGTACACACCGGAGAGTAGAATAGCTGGGTCAAATGGTGATTATACATTTTGCTCTCTGAGGAACCTTCTACTGCTTTGAAGTGGAGTAAATCTCTCCTTCCTTTGAGACTGGAACATGCTGGTGGTCCAGAAAATGCTGAGCCAGGCCTGCATGCTGGTAGTCCAGAAAATGCTGAGCCAGGCCTCCTTTCTCACCTAGAACCAGTCCCCTGGCATCCCTGTCTTCGGGCGGGGGGGGGGGGGGGGGGGGAACAGTGACTGGGGTGGGGGGAGCAGAAAGCTGTGTGAGTTTGCTGGCTGCCAGAACCAAGTACCACAGACTGCGGGACTTACACAACAGAAATGTATTTTCTCGAAGTTCTGGAGGCTGGAAGTCTGCGATCAAGATGTCAGCAGGGCTGTTTTCTTCCGAGGCCTCTCTCCCTGATCGGCAGATGGCTGCCTTCTCCCCGAGTCTCCTGAGTCTTCCCTCCACGCTTGTCTCTGTCCTGATCTCCTCCCCTCATCGGGGCACCAGTCACATTGGACCGGCGCCTGCACATACGACTTCGTTCTGCCTCGATTTCCTCTCTAACAATCCTGTTTCCAAACAGTCACGTTCTGAGGTTCTGGGGATCCAGGCTTCCACACAGGAATATTGGGGAGACACAATTCAGTGCATAACAGCTGCTGTGAGGCTTGTCACAGGATTTTGGGTTTGATGTCTGGTTTCAGCCCTGCCAGGTAACAGGTGCAGAATGTGGGTCAGGGACAAACTTGCTAACCCCTCGTTTCTCAGCCGTAAAAGGAAGAGAATAATACCAGTCCTAAAAATTGGTAAACGTGAGGTAAAATGTGCATGTTCATTTAGAACTGTGTCTGGCACGAAGTAGGTGCAAATAACAACTTGTGCTTTTTTGTTCCCTCACACCTCTATGGCTTTCTTTGTTTTATTTCCCCCAGCAAGTTCATTTGAAACAGGGATCCTTCTCATGTGGCAGATGAAGGCATCCTGAGGGGCTGGCTCTGTTGGGTCTCTCTGAGCGCTCTGGTATGCAGTTGCCAGCCCTAAGCAAAGCATTTTTATCTGTTAAGAGAAATAGAGAGTCGTAAAAGTACTTTTTGGTGTGAAATACAGGTAGTCCATAAAAACGGTCCTTTTAAGTTCTGCTTTAAGCATGGAACTTCTCCATATTTGAGAAGTTAAAAGAGAATTCAGTCTGTGTCTTCATTGTCTCCTTTCCCACTGCCACCACCCCCTGGCCAGGCGCTCCCCACCTTTCCCCTGAACACCCGCTGCAGCGTGCTAACCAGAAGCTCTCCCAGCTTCCAGCACCTCTGCCTTCCAAACCAAGCTACCCATAGTTTAATCTTCCAGAGGTACAGTTGTTTTCATATCATTTCCCTACGCAAAACCATCGTGAGCTCTTCTCCACCAACAAATGTAAACTTTTCACCTGACGCGAGGCCCTCCAGCTTGCCTTTCTAGCCTGGTTTTCCATGTTCCCTCTTCCGCTTCCAACAAATCAGGGTTTACTCAACTTTCCTTGCAAGTACTCTGTTTTCCCTCTCTCCTCCTCTGTATCTGTTAGGAAGGCATTCAACTGCAAGTCACATAAAACCTCAGCAGCCGTGAGAGGAAGAACATTTAATCTTTCACATAATAGGAAGTCCAGAGGTGGGCTTTTCAGGGCTCAGCCATGTCATTGAAGGCCCCATTCCTGTGGATCCTTCTTTTCGGTCATCTCAACATGTTGGCGTGTTGCAATATGGTTGCAAAGTGTCTGTTCTAGCTCCAGGCATCACGTCCACATTCGGAGTAAGAAGCGCACGGGTGTCACTGTTAATGTATCTCCCTTTTATCAAATAGTAAAACCACTTTCAGAAGCCTCCATAATCTTCCTTTAATGTTTCATGTCCAGTCTTGTGTCACACGGCCACCCCTACTCTAGTTGCAAGGGAGGCTGGGAAAGTGAATATTTAATTGGGAAGTGAGCAAGAGGCTAGGGAGGTGGGAATGGCCATTGGGTGAGGGCCCCCCCCCAATCAGTGTCCGCCATACCATTCCCTTCTTTATGAGGCTCCATTCTCTCATCCAGATGCAAGGAACCCTTTTCCCTTCTTGCTCCTAATCCTCTTTGAATCTTGATTTCAGCACACATCTACTCTCTTATATGGTAGTTAGCAGTTATTTTTGTGTTTATCTGATCTTCCCTTTTAGACTAGAAACTCCTCAAGAGCAGAGATCATTACTAGTTCATCTTCGCATTCCCTGTAGGACCCAGGACTGTTCCTCAAACATACCCTGTATACAAATGTTTTAATAGTTCATGAGTAGTGACTTGAATTTAAAAACTTGCCTTTTGGGGGTGCCTGGGTGGCTCAGTCAGTTAAGTGGCTGACTCTTGATCTCAGCTCAGGTCTTGACTTCAGGGTCGTGAGTTCAAGCCCCGCATTGGGCTCCATACTGAGCATGGAGTCTACTTTAAAAAAAAAAAAAAGAATAAAAACTTGCCTTTTGTGTTGCTTGGTTAAAACTCTTTGTGCTCTATTTCCTTTGTGAATATTTTAGAATATAGGTGGTTATTATAGCAAACATTTGTGTTCTTACATTTGCCAAACGTGATAATACACGTCAGATGCTCAGCACACTGTAAGGACTCAAGACATCAGCTACTGCCACACCCTTCAAGCCTTTTAGAATTCCAGTAGAGTGGGTACCATTATTACGCTTACTTTACAGATGGGATAGCTGAGGTTTGAGGGAAGTTAGTCCCCTGTTCCCAAACACCTACTAAGTTGCAGAGCTAGGACTGGATGCTGGTATGTATGAATTTGAGGTCCATGATTATAACTATTTGCTATAGGATTTCCAGCCTAGACTACATTTCCTTCCTTACCTCCTCCAAGACCTAAAATTTAATGGAGGTTATGTTCTTGGGCACCAATTTCTGTTTATCATATCCTCCCCATCCACCTGGTTAGGGATTTGGTGTATTGGCCTGCATGAACCCAGAGGAAACCATCTGTCCTTGTCAGGCTGAGATTGGCCTGTAGAGATGTTGCTCTGGAAGGGCTATGGATTGTAACTCTCAGTGACCAGGAAAGTCCCCTGAGAAAGCTGTTTCTGAACAGACACCCCAAATCCATGTCCTATAAGACAGTCCTTACCAAACCTACACCTTCAAACCAGCACTTAGCATGAATCTGATCAAGATAAGGCTCAGTCATGTCAGCCCCATTCACCAGAGATGGTCCTGGACCTCCTTCCTCTTTTTTCTGATCTTTCAGTGATTATTGCTTGATTCCTGACCCCTTTGGTTTTGTATCTGACAATAAAATTTGGCTTCTCTAACCTGGCCCAAAAAACTCCTTAGATCACAGTGTTATTTGTTCTTCATGTTCTTGGCTGCATTGTGTCAAATTTGAGTTCAGCTCAGTCCCAGCAGCTGTGATCTCTTCCTAGCTGCATGGTGACCCCCTTTGGCCCTCTGTGATAGGGGGGAGCCTCAGACCAAGTAGAACTTTGGCCCAATAAAAGTGTTCACTAGCAGGGACACCCAGCTGGCTCAGTAGGTGGAGCGCGTGACTCTTGATCTCAGGGTCATGAGTTTAAGCCCCATGTTGGGTGTGGAGCCTACTTAAAAAAAAAATGTTCATTGGCTTTTAAAATACATAGTGACCTAGAATGAAGCAGGATTCCCTCTTACTACTAGCCAGCGCTATCCATTCTTAGACTTTATTATTGAAACTTAACTGTCTTTACACAATGCCATCTATCTGAACGAGAAGCCAACTATGTGTATATTCTCATGGTTTTGCCACCCAAATGTTTGGCTCTAAGGGAGTCCTGGCATCTGTATGCATTAAACATACAAACGCCCAAACATTTGGATGAAGAATGAAAAAGTCAGCAAATACAGGGAACATTGGCATTTGTAGAGATAAGTTGAAGAACTGACTAGTCTTCAAGTTGTTTTCAGGCTGGTGTAGACAAAGCCCCGGCATTTCTTACATCAACACAGACTGCAATTAAAGACCAGTCTAAGTCAAATGAAATAAAAACGAGGGGCAGAGTCTAATACTCACCTCTCTGCCCACTTTTTCCAGCTTCTGGACTCAGGGGCCTGTGTGGACTTGCATAGCCTTTGTAACCGGCTTTCTCTGCTCTAGCCTCTTAGAAGGCAAAACAACTCCCTTATCCCGACATACCACAGCTGCTTAGATGTGATTTAACCTTCTTAACAGCAAAATCCCATTACTCAGCCTATCCACTACTATACCAGGAAGAGTATAGCCTAATAGATTGATATAAGTAGGCTAGCTAAAAATATCTCATCTATACCACATCCATTCTAAAAAACCGAGACCTCTATTAAGCTGATGATTTCCAGGAGTAAGTGCATTTGGCTTAAGGTCAATAGACAAGGAACTTTCACACAAGCTATGCTGCTTTGTAATTTACAGAGTCCTCACTGCCTTTGGGAAGCAGTGGGAAGAGTTTGGTTTTGTTTTTATTTGCTTATCCACTAGCTATCCTTTGCCCTGTTGTGAAGATGGAATGAGGTGATGGTGGTGAGTTCTTTTCTGTGCCAAGCATGTTAGTTCCCCATATGCCCACCCCTCATCTCTACCCCAGGTAAGATTTATTTGTCACACTGCTTATGTTTTTTTTTTTTTTTTTTTTGTCTGTGATTTAGGGGGTAAAGGATGGAGGATGCAGCATAGCAGAATGGCATATCCATGGTCATATAACATCATATAAAAACTCCCATGTTTTCATTCTATCGAGGTATTCCATGAGCCTTGCTTCCTTCTGCCTCTTTGTTTCCTTTCCATTCTATTGCAAGATGATTTAGATCATCCAGAAAGCACATTCTTTATTGAAAACATCAACACACCCTATTTCCTTTGAAGAGCAGAATCAAAGGAAAGCAAACAAGCAAAGCAAAGAAACCCATCGTGCAGGCTGGGAAGATGTTGGTTGCCTCTGGAATGCTTGGACCCGAGCCCTTCGCTTGCAGTTACCGCAAGCTAGAGGAGCTCCGGGCAAGGTCCGTCCTCGGCGTCCGGCAGGACAGTGCCCTCTGCCTTCAAAACCCTTTACCTTCCTTTCACAATTCCAGAGCTTATGATGGCTGTCTCTCTCAGCTGGGGGGACTGCCTCCTTTCCTCCACAGACATCTGGTGTGTGCCAGCCGTCTGTTATCCCTGCAAGCAGACAACTAGTTGGAATTGCGCTTCCAGGTCAATGGATCCAATGCTAGTTATACCAAAACGCATTGATTAGCTTTAGGCAGAGGCGTGTCTTAAAGTAGTTAGATTTAGACATTGGCAAAATAGTCAGGTTATTCCCTCAGCATAAGAATGAATTCTTGGCCCGCAAGTCTTCAAAATTTAAATAAGGGGTTCCCCCGCCCCCCAACAATTGTAAGTGGCAAAATATATAGCCCTCTGGTCCTCTGCAATATGTAGGTGTTATTTGATTGAAGGCAAACATATCCAGCTCGTGTTTTTTGGGGGGGGTTGGTAAAAGCTTTTCCTGTCCCCCACCTCACATTTCTTCCTGAGCTTTTTCAGAAGAAGCAGGGTGAAACCTGCCTTTCTTCCAACCCCCCCCCCCCCCCCCCCCCGCCCCCTTCCCCCCCTGCCCCCCTCCCCCGAACCCCATAGGAAGTAGGGCCGGGTGACTTACCTAATTGGTGGAATGAGGGGAAGGGCCTCCGAGCATGCGCAATGCAGCACCTTCTTGGCTAACGGAGCTCCAATGCGAAGTCTTGCGCTCTGAGACAGTCTCTGAACCCTCCCATGCTGGAGTTTCCGTTTTCTCCCTCCAGCATCTGAATTTATATAAGCCAGATATAAGCTGGGGCCTCCCAATGTCACACCGTATACCTAAACTTAAACCTGCAGTTTTTTCAGATTCCAGGGGTGCAGAGAGGTTGTTGGAGGCGGGGCCACCGCAGCCGGCTGGTCCCCAAGTCTTTGTATGTGTCGCAGGCCCGCACCTCAGCGGCCCAGATGTGACCACACCTGCTTCTTCAGTGGCCAGAAAGTCCCATTCACACCAGTTGAATATGTTTCATGGAGTCGGGTGCTTGCGGGACAGCGCTTCACACTGTTCTGCCCCCCTGCTGACTTCTCTCCTCTCCTTTCTGTTGACCGCCCTCCCCTCCCCCCCCCCTCCGCCGCTCCACGCGTTTGTGCAGAAAGCCTACCAGGCTCTTTCAGACTTGAATGGAGGAGCCTGTAGAAAGCCTGTGTCCACAGACACGCTTTAAATGGAGCATTTCAGGGAGGCAGAGTTGCTACTTCTATTAGGCCCCAAATTGAAGAAGACAAGTAAGTAGCAGGTCTTCAAAAACTATGCTGAAGGGTACCTTCTAGGGACCAGGTGCATCTTTAGTGTCACCTCCTGGACCTGGCAACAGCTTCATATGCTCAGAGATACTTTACTTTTCTTAGAATGCAATGTCGCAGTATCGTCTGGCAATTAGACAGGAGGACACTGACCTAGTAGAAACCTGGTGAACTGAAAGGAAAATATGGGCTGGCATAGCCTGGTCTTCAGCGCTTCTACACAAGATGGCGCTCTCGTCTTGGGAGAAGGAGGCCCCCAGCCCCATGCCAACTGCTGAAGCAGCGGCCGGAGAGATGCACTCCTCGGCATGCTGTCATCTATTGCATTAGGGCAATTGGTTTGACCTGAGCAATATTAAGGACAAAGTCACTGGCCTGCTGCCTTACTAACGGCTATCTGTGATCATATGACTCAGCGTTAATTACTTTTACTTCTGGGGGAAGGGGAGTAGGAAAAACCCATCCTACCACAAGCCTCATTGCAGAGGAGTTTGATGTTCACAGATGAAGGAGAGGGCATTTATAACTGATCCCCTACTTCTCAGAAGTAACCCAATAGGTCCATCCATCTCCAAACAGAAGACAGAGAAGGTATAAGAGATCTCTTCTGCTTCTGAACGCGTGGTTCCTCCTGTGTCCGCGGTCCCTGCTCCCGTCAGCATTTCACATCTACGACTAGATCCGACTACAGGTTGCAGGGATCTGAGGGAAGAAATGCTGCTCAGGTGAGGCAGATGGCCTGCACAGTCCCTGTCACTGTCCCAGCCCCACACAGATGTGCGGGCACTGACCAGCTACTTGAGGTGCGCTCCCCTCACCACCTCCTACACTTGGCCATGTCCTTGCTTTGGCCAACTGGCCAGCCCTGGAATTCCCATTTTCCTTGGCAGTCCATCACCCCTGAGCACCCCAGCCTGAGGCCATGCTTTTTGCTTTGGCCCATTGTGGTCCCAGATGCCAGTTCTTGCTCTCCGAGCCAGGCTGGGACACCGGCCACATTCCCTACTGGCCTGGCTCTTGTTTCCCCCAGCTGTCACCTCCAGTCTTGTCTGCAGAGCTTCCTGCTGATTATGACTCCTCAGTCTGTTCCTCTGCTCCTCTGAGCTGAGCCGTGCTCTTGAAGTCCTCTCCGGAGGCCATTCCCGTGCTGTTGGCTCCCACTTTCCTCATCTGCCAGTTGTCCCAGCTCCTGGGCATTTTGTGTGCTGTTCCCCAAGCCCTTGCTTCGAATCTGATCACCTCAGGTTGTTCCTCTGTCTCATCCAGAAGCCAGGAGCCTTCTTCAGCTTTACAGCTCTGTTCTTGGGATCTCTCTTTTAGGAGGAATCATACTTGGGAAGTGGGGTCTTGGTAATTTCGTGAAATGAATGTCTCATTTCTCTCTTAAGGTTTGAGGAGCCTGCCCACATCTTGCACAAGTTGGATTATTCCACCCCTCATGGTCTAGAGTCAAAGATACACAATGGCTCCCTGTTCTAACCTTTGCGATCTTTCCAATGACATAGGCAGGTCAGGTCATGACCAGGCCCTTCTGCTTCTAACTTATGTCTGACTCTGCTATTTGAAGGGAACAACCATAGAAGGTCACCGGTATTCCTTGCATCCCATCTGCTCCTTCTCTTCCTTATATTTCAAGAATGCCTGGTTGGAGAGGCTATGGAGTCAAGTGAGAGTTTATTTAAGGTGAACAGATTACAGGTGAATGCAGAAGGGAAAAATCTAGTTGGCAGGGAAAGCAAAAGTATTTGTGATCATCTGCAGTGAAGACCACAATAGCCACTCTGCCCATGCTTGCACTGCTCACAGGTGTGGGGAGGTAAGAATGAGCCATGGGGTATGTTTGAAGCTCATTAGTCTTTCTTTTCTTTCTTTCCTTTTTTTTTTAAGATGTATTTACCCATCTGAGAGGGAAAGAGAAAGAGAGCACAAGCAAGGGGAGAGGGAGAGAGAGAATCCTAAGACAGACCCCCTATCTGAGTGTAGAGCCTGATGTGGGGCTCAATCCCAGGACCCTGAGATCATGACCTGAGCTGAAACCAAGAGTTGGATGCTTGACTAACTGAGCCACCCAGGCATCCCAAGGCTCATCAGTCTTTCTTTCTTTCCTTCTTTTTTTTTTTAAAGATTTTATTTATTTATTTGACAGAGAGAGAGAGTACAAGCAGGCAGAGAGGCAGGCAGAGGGAAAGGGAGAAGCAGGCTCTCCGCTGAGCAGGGAGCCTGATGCGGGGCTCGATCCCAGGACCCTGGGATCATGACCTGAGCCGAAGGCAGACGCTTAACGACTGAGCCACCCAGGCGCCCCTCATCAGTCTTTCTAACACTAAAGGCTCAATTCTCCTGGTGACCAGTTCTACCATTTCCTTCCTAACATCATCATGGAGATTTCCTTCCTTAATCCAGGTCTTGATCTGCTTTTGGAATTCAAATCTCTTCCAGTCTTTTTCCTTTCCGGTGCTGTGACAGATTGATGTCATCAATGGCCCCCCATTATTGACCTCTCTGTATCTCTGCCCTTTGCTGTGTGGCTTTGCAGTCTCTACACACTCTGATTCTGGGATGTGTGACTTGTGGTGGCCTATGGGTGGGGAGCAAACTGGATTGAAGTGTAGACTTGTGAAAACTCATTTGCTTTCTTCCTCATCTTCAACTTCTGCTTCTTTATATGAGAAAAACTGGGCTAGCTTCTGGAGGATGAGAGGCACATGGAGCTGAGTCATCCCAACTGAGGCCATCTTAAACCAGCTGGTCTCCAGCTGAACCGCCAGACACATGAGTGAGCCTGCTCAGATTAGCAGGATGGTTCAGCCAATCCATCCACTCAAGAGCAAACAGGAATATCTATTTTTGTATTCCACTGGGGTTTTTTGGTTGTTTGTTATGCAACAACATTGGGTCAATAGATAGCTGATACTGGCATAAGATGTGAGTGCCATCAGAGTGTTCTTACCCCTGAGATTCTGGGAATGTTTAGGCTTGCCTCTTCTCTCTCTATTGCTCTAGACTAATGGGAGTCAACAGGGAAAGTGCTGAGAGATTCTGGTGACATATTTTAATAAAAAGGAACACAGAAGATCATGGTTCTTTGAGCCAGACATGTAGGTATGGTAGGTAGGTATGGTATCTATTGGAACATAGTGAGGGACTTCCGTAGAGTCCTCACCTGGGCTTCATTACTGATACTTCCCGCTCACTAGACTTTAGCCTATTTGAGCTGAAGAAGTGAGCTTCTCCTCCTGGATGGGAGGCACGCTTATGGACTTTGGGTTTATCATAGTGTGACCCAGCACTAGCCCATTTGGAACTAGTGTCAAGTATCCAGGCTTCATCACCTGGATTATTGCAATAACTCCTTAACTTGTGTCTGGACCAATGCATCCTGTCCACCACTGCTGGATTTATCTGTCCCCAATACCACTTCACTTCTAAATTCTCTCTGCTCTACTCAGAGTAATAGAGTGGTTCCCCAAGGCCTTTTGGATTAAGCCTGAACTCAGTCTGCTAGATTAGTGACCTCATAATCTGCCCCACCTTAGTTATTTACTCCCATGTCCCACTATTTCCTCGTGCCCCAGTGTCCTCACACCCTCCGGCTCACAGCAGGCCCTTTGCCTTTCCTGATGCCTGTTCCTCATTCTTATTTCTCCCTCCACCTGCCCCAACCCACAACTCCACTACATCTATGCTGAGCCTACTTGCCCTTCAGGTGTTGACTCAGCTCTTCCCTTGTTCATGAAGCCTCCTAGATAACTCAGAAAATGTTGATGTTTGCCCACTATTTTGAAAACCTATAATCTTTGTAACTGGAAGAGAGCCTCACAGCCTTCCCTTTCCTCAACGGCCAGTCACCAGAGGGCACAAGCCATTGGCAAAGAATTTAGATGAGTTCTCACTAGAAGGGTCAGCTCACAGTTTTTCTTGTACTGAGGGAACAGCTACTAAGGAACGTGTGATCTTTTTTCTCATTCTGTAAGCTGAAGAGGAAGAGAGAAAGAAAGTAAACACTGTTCTGTATAGTAATAGGATTTTCTAACCTCATGGATGGAGATGGTACCTTGGAGATTATTTCCTTCTCAATAGAAGCTACAGTCTTTGAGAATTGTTTGTGCGGTGCTGTCTCTCTCTCTTTCTCTCCCTCTCTGTGTAAATGGACCTGTTTCAACAGGTCCAACAGTTAAAGGAACAGTATATAATCTTTCAGATGAGAGATCACAAAGGCAGTCTGACCTAGAAGATCCTTCTGGATCCATTAGAAAAGGGGAAATTCCAAATCTCCTGGATTGTTCTCAGGATTTGGGGTGTTAGTGGCAATCTAGGAAAATTCTCAGGACCCTCCTCCAGACTAAGTGATGTGGACTTGAGAGAAGTCCTAACAGGAAGCAAGGAGGTTGTGGCAGGCATTGTGGTCACTGCTGGTACACAGGGCTCTGGTTTTCCCAGAAGGTAATTGGAGATTCTAACTTGGGATAAAAGGAGATGTTATGAGGAGAGATACGGGAATTTCAGGCCTGGGGGCCAGGTTAGGAACTAAGGGTGCACTTTTTGCGGAGGGATTAACATCTTAGATGCTTTCCCTTTGCAGTCTGACAAAGTCCTATTTATTTAGTGCTCAGTTTTATCTCTTTCCCTTCAACATTGGGTTCATATTTTTAATATACTTGATTTTTGAGTATACCCCAGTGTAGCCTGGCATGGAGAAACAGGAGTTGGAAGGTCGGAGTGGAGGGTAATGGGTGCATCTCAGAATTCTCAGGGGTTTCTTATTTCTTTTTCTTTTCTTTTTTTTAAGATTTTATTTATTTATATGAGAGAAAGACAGATAGAGCATGAGCGGTGAAGGGGCAGAGGGAGAGGGAGACTCATGGCTGAGCATGAAGCCTGATGTGGAGTTTGATCCCAGGACCGGGAGATCGTGACCCGAGCTGAAACCAAGAGTCAGACGCTTAACCAGCTGAGCCACCCAGGCTCACCCTTCTGCTTTCTTTTCAACAATTTTTGAACGTTATAATTTTAATTTGGTGAAAATATAAAAATGTTAATCTAAGACCTCCTAGGTGACCATTTGAAACTGTTACAATATTTTCGTGCTGGCATTTGCACTTTTGTACCCAGTCCCATTTGCACCAAGTGAAAGCCAAATGAATTCACAGTGGCTGTATGAATGAAGCTTTGTTGCTTCAAATAAGGAAGTGAGGGGGAAGGGCTGTGTCCTCTTATGGCGTGGAGTGGGGGCAGGCCTGCTGGAGGCCGAAGAACCCACGCCTGTCCCACTGCACTTTCGTATAGGCATTAATCAAGGTTCCCCAGAGAATCAGAACCAATAGGATGTATAAAGACATATAGAAAGCTGTTTCTTTTTTTTTTTTTTTAAGATTTTATTTATTTATTTGACAGAGAGAGAGAGAGCACAAGTAGGCAGAGTGGCAGGCAGAGGGAGAGGGAGAAGCAGGCTCCCTGCTGAGCAGGGAGCATGATATGGGGCTCGATCCCAGGATCCTGGGATCATACCTGAGCCGAAGGCAGCTGCTTAACCGACTGAGCCACCCAGGCGCCCCAGAAAGAGGTTTCTTTTTTTTTTTTTGCCAGTGTGTCTTTTTTTTATTATCATTTTATGTTAATCACCATACATTACATCATTAGTTTTTGATGTAGTGTTCCATGATTCATTGTTTGTGCATAACACCCAGTGCTCCATGCAGAACATGCCCTCCTTAATACCCATCACCAGGCTAACTCATCCCCCCACCCCCCCTTCCCTCTAGAACCTTCAGTTTGTTTTTCAGAGTCCATCGTCTCTCATGGTTCGTCTCCCCCTCCGATTTCCCCTGCTTCATTCTTCCCCTCCTGCTATCTTCTTCTTCTTCTTCTTCCTTTTTTTTTTTTAACATATAATGTATTATTTGTTTCAGAGATACAGGTCTGTGATTCAACAGTCTTACACAATTTACAGTGCTCACCATAGCACATACCCTCCCCACTGTCTATCACTCAGGCACCCCCTTCCCCCCCACCCCCCACCACTCCAGCAACCCTCAGTTTGTTTCCTGAGATTAAGAATTCCTCATATCAGTGAGGTCATATGATACATGTCTTTCTCTGATTGACTTATTTTGCTCACCATAATACCCTCCAGTTCCATCCACGTCATTGTAAAAGGCAAGATTTCATTCCTTTTGATGGCTGCATAATATTCCATTGTATATATATACCACATCTTCTTTATCCATTCATCTGTCGATGGACATCTTGGCCCTTTCCATAGTTTGGCTGTTGTGGACATTGCTGCTATAAACATCGGGGTGCACCTACCCCTTCGGATCCCTACATTTGTATCTTTGGGGTAAATACCAAGTAGTGCAATTGCTAGGTCATAGGGTAGCTCTATTTTCAACTTTTTGAGGAACCTCCATGCTGTTTTCCAGAGTGGCTGCACCAGCTTGCATTCCCACCAACAGTGTAGGAGTGTTCCCCTCAGAAAGAGGTTTTTTAAAGAGGTTTCTTATGAGGGGTTGGCTCACATGATTATGGAGCCTGAGAAGTCACATGACTTGCCATCAGCAAGCTGGAGGCCCAGGGAAACTGGTGGTATGGTTCCAGTCCAAACCCAAGAGCATGAGAACCAGGGGGACAAATGGCGTGAGTCCCAGGCTGAGATCTGATGCCTGAGAACAAGAGCGCTGAAGCCCAAGGGCAGGAGACGCCGGATGTCCCCGCTCAAGCAGGGAGCAAATTCACTCTTCTTCCACATTTTTATTCTATACAGGCCCTTATGGGATGATGCCCACCTGCATTGGTGAGAGCAGTTTTTTTTTTTTAAACTCTAGCTACTGATTCAAATGCTAATCTCTTCTGGAAACATCATCACAGACACACCCAGAAATGTGTTGTTTGTTTTTTACCAGCTATCGGGGTATCCCTTAGCCTAGTTAAGCTGACATGTAAAATTAATCATCACAACATATAAGCAGATATATTATGGCTCAGTTGGGTTGCATACTTTGCAACTTGTAGTGTATTAAATATAAGTATAGTAGTAAATTTACAACAAAGAAGTTTTCTTCTCTGAATACAGGCAATAACAGGATTAAATTCAGTGCAGATTCAAGAGTGTCACAATGTTAATCTCATCTTCCACTGAATTAGACAGCTTTACAGTGTTATCAGATAATACATCATTAAAATAGGCAGTTGAAAATTGCATGTGGCAAGTTTTGGTTAAGTACAAGGTCTGATTATTCTGAACTAGGAGGCAAAACCTTAAAGCCACGAATATCATTTTGAACAGTATTCTTCCGTAAGTAAGCCCTCTCTGAATTAGTTTCTGAAAGTCAAAAATACGAAGCCAGTGATTAAATAAAGAACCAGAACTGAGGCTCTTTCTATTATTAAAGACCATTAATTTGCTTTCAGCAAAACAGTATCATTACATTGGTGTTGCTAATTTGAAAATTATTTGGCTTTTTAGGAATTTTTTTTTTTTGGTATGTGATTTAAAAATTTGCTTTGGTGTTTATAAATTTAAAAAATTTGTACCAATTTTTATGTTTATGCTTATTCAAGTAACATAAAAATTTTAAGTCAAACTGGAAGGTCTCTGAAATTTTTTTCCTCTTAGGGGGACAATTTGTTACTCTAATTTGAGAAAAACTGTGTGATTTGGGAGGAAGAGACTTGTGTTACGTACATATTATTGGCACCACAAATTTGTCTTCTGTTCTTCTCTGATTAATTTTATGTCTGCTAAATTTAGCTCCCCAATGATTTATTATGCTTTTTTGGTATACTCCGCAGCACCTGGACAATACTGGGCGCATAATAGCTGGTCAGTAAATCCTGGCAAAATGGGAGTGGTCTGGGCTCTGGGAGTGCAGTGAAACTGGGCATGGATTCAAAAGAAGTAAAGTGAAATGCATTCCTAGCTTGCAAGAATTCTTTAGCTAGTCTGTTAAGTTCTGATAGTATAAGGGTCTCTGCATCTCCACGGTATGCAGAGGTGCTCAGTCAATGCTTCTTCTTTTTTTTTTTAAAGATTTTATTTATTTAGGGCGCCTGGGTGGCTCAGTTGGTTGAGCGACTGCCTTCGGCTCAGGTCATGATCCTGGAGTCCCTGGATCGAGTCCCGCATCGGGCTCCCTGCTCGGCAGGGAGTCTGCTTCTCCCTCTCCCACTCCCCGTTTGTGTTCCCTCTCTCGCTGTGTCTTTCTCTGTCAAATAAATAAATAAAATCTTTAAAAAAAAAAAAAAAAAAAAGATTTTATTTATTTATTTGAGAGAGAGAGAGTGAGAGACAGAGAGTATGAGAGGGAGGAGGGTCAGAGGGAGAAGCAGACTCCCCGCCGAGCAGAGAGTCCGATGCGGGACTCAATCCCGGGACTCCAGGATCATGACCTGAGCCAAAGGCAGTCGCTTAACCAACTGAGCCACCCAGGCGCCCTCAGTCAATGCTTCTAAAGTAAGAAGGTCTTATCCTTGGCAAAAGGAAGAAAAAAGTGAACAATGATCTTTAGAGCCCTGTACATGTACGTCTAGGGAATCCACTGTTGCTGTGTACCTTAGGACATGCCTTACATCTATACTTCCAAGTACAAACACGTGTGCACACAGATACACGTACACGCTCTGTTTCTTTGCAAGGCAATACGATCGTCCAAAATAGAACACCACGATGGGGTAGGCCATCTGAAGCCTTGTCCCCAGAAGGCTTTCCGTGCATCTGGAAATCTGACCTGACCAGCTCAAAGCGGGTAATCCAATCCTGGCCACATTTTCAGTGAGTGCTCAAGTATCGGCTGCCTTCCTGATGCCTACCCAGGGCTGCATTTCCCCATGGACCGTTTCAGAACAAGAACACAGCTCCGGTCAGTATGGGCTTAACTACAGCTGAAACTGTAGGCGGCTGGGGCAGCTCAGCCCTCCTGGAGGTCTGGTACTCGACTGTCGGGGGCCAAGCAAGTCTTAGCTGACCCGCCTGTCGGAGGCCACGAGTGGGCTCCGTCCCATTTTCTAGGGTGCAGAAACTGAGCAAAAGGGAGATGCCGGCTTCTCGTCCCCCACTGGAACTCCAGGGCTGTGGGTCCAGACTGGTGCTAGGGGAAAACCCCCCTGTGGGTGGGGCCCAGGCATCTGAATTTTAACAAGATCCCCAGGAGATTCTGATGCCCACCAAAGTTGGAGAACTGTGGGCTTATTAAGGCACTCAGTGCTGTTGGCCTTCCCAGCTGACGTTCCAACGTGATCTCCTCTGGTGAGGGGCTCTCCCCCGCCCGCCCCCCAGCTTAGAACAGCCGGGGAATTGAGCCGTGGCCCCCTAACCTCCCTCCACCGCCAAACCCATCCTTGTTGCTGCTGCAAACTTTCAGGCCACGGAGGCACGAGCTGCTCTGACATTCATACACCAGTCTCCTGATATAAAAAGTCTTCATCACAACCAGAGCCTTCCCCTGGCTCCCGGCTGCCTCCCACCACCACAGCTACAGCAGCTGCATCTCCCTCCTTTGCATCGATCCCGTGCCCGTCGTGGAGCGGGAGAAGGGCTACAGTGGCCGCTGTCTCCTATCTCTTGCCCGTGTCGGGCTGTGAGGCTCGTCTACATCAAGGGAACGATGATCGATATGAGCAGGCCAAGGGCAGGGTGCCAAGGACGACTCTATTCTCCAGGATGGGCTCCGGTCTCAAAGAGGGAGGGTAGAATCAGGATTCTCTCTGGCCTTTCTGCTCTTCTTTCCATCTCTGCCTTCCTTCCCGTCGTCCCCTTGTCCATCACGTCGCTGCATTCTGGACCCGACATGAGTCTAGAGAGCGTACAGACAAAAGTTTGATTGGCGGAGGGCTCAAGTAGCTTTACCTTCTTATCCTGTCTGGTCTCACACCCTTCCCTGTACCTTAAAGCTGGCGGAGGAATTAGGCCTTATCATCTTTTTCATTTAGTGCACTTGTCACCCCATAAATAATCATTATTATTCTGAAGGGCAAATACAGCTATTCCAGAAAAAACTAACCCGATCACAGGAAGACAGGAAGACAGCCAGCTAAAGCTGTCCTCCCATGGGCCTGGACGGCTAGATAGTTTCTTATGTTTGGCACACGAGGAGTTTCCATTTCTTTCTTTTTCTGATCGGGTCTACTAGGTGGCTGGATGTGGAGGTGCTTTCAACAAATTGAGTCCCTACGGCGTGCTCTGCTCCACCAGTGGCTTTTAAGCTGGCTTCTCATTAGCGTCCCCCAGGGAACTGTTGAAAGGGACAGTTTCCTACTCCTTGAGACTCTCGTGCAGTCAGCCTGGGATGGGGGCCTGGCATCTGTAGTTTTCATCGCCATGAGTTTGGGAAGCCCAGCCTACAGCACGGTAAGCACCAGGGGGACAAAAGGATGAGGACACCCCACTGCCTTCCGGGGGCTCACAGTCTAGTTGGGATGGGTGCGTTAGATGCTGGAGCGTTATGTTCTATCAAGTTAATAATACTATAGAGCCCATGCTGGAAAAAAGAAGTAGTAGGGGAGAGGCAGTCCTCTTCACAGTGTGTGACTGAGGGTTTAGATGTGAAATCCACTCACTTCCCAGACCCTTAATAGGCCACTTGTTTGGTCAAGGATCTGAGAAGGGGAGTCACATGCTATGCTCAGAGGTTCACTGAGCTGGAAGGTGCCTTATCTAATCCCAAAGCCCCGGTTTATGGTTGAAGACATTGAGTTCCAGGGGGTGATGTGACCTGCCAGAGGCCACCCAGCGAGCTGCGGGCAGAGCTGGGTGAGGACCCAGGGCAAGCTCAACACAGCACACACAACTTCATCTCTGGGAGGGAGCAGAGCACAGAACGTTTCCACAGAACCCGCTCTGGCAGCCTCAGCAATGTGCTCAGTGGGTGGCACAGGACGCTGGTACCTTGGGGCCTCACCTCTTTCCACCTGCACCTCTCACAGTGGTCAAGTGGGGGAAATCCACAGGACGAGCTTTTGGACTTGGGCCTGAAATGAGTGCTAAGTGCATCTCTTGCACTGGGGTTCTGAGCCATCCCAAGGGCACTGGGGGCAGAGCCTACCACGCTGAGGTCTGGTACTCGACTGTCAGGGGCCAAGCAAGTCTTAGCTGACCCGCCTGTATACCCTCCCCCCCCGCCCCGCCCCTGACCTGTAATAATCCTGTTCTGGGAAAATCTAGTTAGCATAAACATCCACAGCAACACTGAAGCAGAGAGAGTCCACACTTGGCCCAACCATCAGTAGAACTGATAGGGGAGGAGTCGGCTAGGAGGAAAAGCAGCCTCAGAGATGAAGAAGTGAGTGGGAGAGGAGAGTATGGAAAAGAGCAAGCACTATTGTTTTTGGAAGCTGAAACAATTGTCTCCCCTCTGTCTTGGCTGACACAGGAGAGGGTGCTAGGAGATGAGATTTCTCCTGAGTCTTTTTCTAGAAAGCCTGGGGGGTGGGGGGGGGGGGTGGTATGTTCTCTATCACCTCCTTCATCCACCTGTTGGTGCCTTGGGTAATATGACCCAAAACAATTACACCAAGGTGCTATGCTCTAGGGAGGGATCTGCTGCCTCTTATAATTCCCTTGGATTGTAGATTTTACATTTCTCATCTTTATAATGTATAGCAGTATAATTAACTTCTCATCAGGTCCAGGGACTGAAAGGTACTGGTCTAACTTTAAAAGTCCTTGACACACACACACACACACACACACACACACAAATTAAAGACAAAGAAAGCAAATGGGCATCTCCATGAACTAACGAGAGGATTCTTCCACCTCTTGGTATTTGCATATAGAAGGACAATTTTGCTAAGACAAGGCCGTTTGTGAATTCTGCCTGCCGTATTTCCTGCAGGGAGGACTGATCCTGCTCTCTCCCTTCAAACCAAAGTTTTTCCAGCTGGAGACACTGGAAGACAGCTTATAGGTTCAGGCCACTCTGTTGTCAGTCAGAAAATGCTAAGGGCACCTAATTCAGGAGCCAGAAAGACCCAACATCTAGCCAACCTTGCCCTAGGCTGCTTTGATCTGGTATCGTAGAATAACTGGGCTCTTTTTTTATTTTTCATTTTTTGCTTTCTTTTTTCCTTTTTTTAACTGCATGATGTTATATCCGTTTCAGGTGTACAACATAGTGATTCAGCGAATCTATACTTTATGCTGTGCTCACAAGTGTAGCTACCCTCTGTCACCCTACGACACTATTAAAATACCGTTGGCTATATCCCCTAGGCTGTACCTTTTATCCCTGTGACTTATTCGTTCCATAACTGGAAGGCTTTACTCCCGCTCCCCTTTGCCCATTTTGCCCATCCTCTACCCCCTAGAGTAACTGGGTTTCTGCCTTGCGCCAGGAACTATGCCTCCACCATCTACCAGGACCCATTCCTGGAGCTGGTTTTCTGTTTTGTGGCCTGGCTCACTCACCTGCTAGTTCTGTCTCAGGGACTCTGAGCTGTTCTTGTCAGTTCTTCTCAGGCTCTGTGAATCCAAACCCTCTGTCTAGAACTCTTGGTTATTATGCCCTGTTGACAATCTAGGTTGTTCTATCACGGATCCGGAAAACCTTTAGCATTTGTGTTGGGCTGAATTATGGCCCCCAAAGATGTCCATGCTCTCATCCCTGGAACCTCTGAATGAATAGATTGGATTACATGGCGAATATCAGGTCCAGGCAAATCAAATATTTGCAGATATAATTAAGATGACAGACTTTAAAAGGGGGAGATTATCATGGACGATTGGGCCCAGGTGAGCCCAGTCTAATCGCACGAGCGCTTAAAAGCAGAATTTTCTCTGGCTGAAGAGGGAGAGGTGTGGAGGAGGAGGAAGGCGAGAGAGATGGCAAGTCTGAGGAGGATTTGGTACACTGTTGCTGGGTGCCCACAAGCAAGGGCCGGAGAAAGGCCTCTGCGAGGTAGGTGTGTTTCCAGCTCCCAGCCTGTGAGGAAACAGGGACCTCAGTCCTAGAACTGCGAGGAATTGAACTTACTTATGTAACAACCTGAATGGGTTTGGAATCAGATTCTCCCCTAGAGCCTCCAGAGGGAACACAGCCCTGCTGATAGCTTGGTTTCAGCCCAGTGGGACCCGTGTGGGACTTGTAACCCCCCGAAACACTGAGATAATAAATTTATGTTATTTTAAGCCACAAACTTTGTGGTAGTTTGTTACGAAAGCAACAGAAAACACCACACCTCATTGTGGTATTTAACTAACATAATTATAGCGGAAGCAAAGACTATACAGTAATCCCTTGAGATCACCAGCACCCATAAAAATTAGTAAGGCGCTTACTAATCAGTTCCCTGATTTTCTGGATTCATCCCCCCCCCTCCCAAATTTATCACCGTTTCTTCTCATGCCTCGTGTTTTCTCACCCAGTAATCTCCTAGTGTTGCTAAAGGTGGGCAAGGATTATCAGAAGATGAGCAGCTTATGATAATACCTTCTATTTCGTGATTGCTTATCATGGTTCATTAGCTTTACAGTCATCATTTCATTTTCAGTCCACGGTAACCATGTGAGAAAGTTACTGTTGTCATCATTTTACAGAGGAGGATGCTGACTTGAAGCTCAGAGAGGGTAAGCGACTTGCCTCAGGCTGCCGCTTGTTGAGGGACTGGGACCCGGGATCCAAACCCAGGGTTGTTTGAGGTCAAGGCCCCACCCACCTTTCCAACTTCATCTTGTTCGGCTCCTTCCTCACCATCTCCTCACCCTCTTGCTTGGGCCACTCCAGGGGCCTCTTTGTATTCCTTAAACCCATGTGACACTTTTTTTTTTTTTTAAGGATTTTATTTATTTATTTGAGAGAGCACAAGCAGGGGGAGCAGACTTCCCGCTGAGCAGGGAACCTGACTCGGGACTCGATCCCAGGACCCTGAGAACATGACCTGAGCCGAAGGCAGATGCTTAACCGACTGAGCCATACAGGTGTCCCTCCATGTGACACTTTCCTTATCTGCTCCCCTGACCTGTGGTTCCCTCTTCCTGGGTCCCTTTTCTACCTGAATCTGTACCCAACTGGCCCATTTCTGGTCTTGGTGTCTTGGCTTAAACGTCCCCTCCTCAGGCTCTCCCCCCCCCCCCAATAGTCTCTCCTAGCACTTAACAGGGATTCTAATTACATTTACATTTGGTTAGTTGCTCGTGGGTTGCTTGTGTGCTCTCCACACTGAGGTCAGTAGGAGGAGGACTGTCCCGCTCGGCGTGGGGACTCTGAGGCCTAGCACAGTGCCTGCTTCAAGTAGGCGTGTTGTAAGTACGGACTGAGTAAATATTCAATACCGTCTTTCCGCCAGGGGGCCAGCTCAGCTCGCTAATGCTTGTGCCCGGGTGTGAGTGCCTATGAGAACCCCTAAGACAAAGAGAACACCTGTTGTGTTTCTGAAAGTATATATTGCGTTCAGGTGCTTTTTTAGTCCTCTGGGTTTCCATTAATGAGCTTCGATGATGGGGTAGAAGAGTCTGGGGGCTGTTCGCCTTTCAGGTCCTTAAAGGAGGCACAAAAGGAGGTTCTTCTAGGGACAGGAAAAAAGGGAACTTTCTGTGGTGTCTGGAGAGCAGGTTGGTCCCAGACACCATCCTTCCAGCCCCTGTGCCTGTCCCCTCTGAAGAAGAGCTGGTAGACTGAGTGACTTCTAGAGAATTCCGGGGGCTCCAAGTTAAGCAGATGAGCAGCCGGCTGGGCTCTTCATAGAAGTAAACAAAGGGCTCCAAGTTGTGGGGAAGGTGTGAGGCCCGCAGAAGTCTGCCTGTGTGGTTCCCACCCCCCAGTTCACTGGCCCATGAGCACTCCTGCATCCGACGTGAGACACAACCAATCTCCCCGACCTCCTGGAAGCCCAGCCCCACGTAGCACTTGGTCATTAGCAGCTGCAGGCTCCCCACTGGCTCCCAAGCATCCCAGGGTCACCGTTTTTACGTCAGCCGTGCCAAAGAGCGAGTTAGCACACAGTCTGGGGTGGTCGCTGAACGCTGATCTATTGGTGGTGGAAGCTTACATTTGGGTCCTATAAAACGAACCTTCCTTCTCATCCTTTACGGAGAAAACAGGCAAATCACCCGTGGAGAAACCATTCTCCTCCTGCTAGATTGCAGGGATTCCTGGGGATTTCGATGTCCGTGCTGACGAGTGATTGGCCCACTCTGTGTTTTTTGGTTTTGGCTTTGTTTTTACGGTGTGGCTTTGTCTCTGGGCTAAAGCGGTATCACACTGCACATTTTAGTAACAAGGCGCTGATGAAGCTTCGGAGCTGTCGGTGGAGATGGGTGATGAGACAAAATGATTCGGGATGTTTCCTCACAGGGAGGTTTGCCCCCAGCAGGGCTGCATCGGGTGCTTCTGGAGGGTCTGTGCTTCCTAGGAATGTCTGAAGAATGGAATCAGGCTGTGCCGTGCGCTGGGGGGTGGTGGGAGAAGAAAGAGGGGAAAAGGGGGGCCTGTGTTTCCGAGGTCCTATGAAGGGCCAGACATGGTTTAGGGCAACTTAGGAAGACTGGCCTCATTTAGCCTGTGGTGTCCCTGATCTGTTTGGGAGCGCTGCCTCCATCTGCCTGGCAAGGGGACCAGGAGGCAGAGTCTGGCCAGAAAACTGAGCTTGAAGACATTTGGAGCCCCGGTGATGGGGGAAATAGCACGTCCCTCTCCGAGCGGACTCAGGAAGTTCGGATTCAGCGTGGGGACTCAGTCCTGAGCTGCACCGGTTGCATACGCTCTCCTTGGCTTCGGTCACGGACTTTGCAACTGGGTCGAAGCGCCAGCCAGGGTAAAGACAGCCAGGTTTCTCTGTGTCCAGAGCAGGGGTTCTTGAGCTAGGGAGGATCAGAACCGCAGAGGCTGGGCTCCCCGCCCTGACGTTCTGATTTCACAGGGCCAGGGGGTGAGTGGGGGCTGAGAATTTGCATTTCTCATGAACTGCCAGGTGGTGCTGAGGCTGGTCCAGGGACCTCGCTCTGAGGACCCCTGTTCTAGAGCATTTAGAGAAGGAGGTCCAGCTCCATGCAGGTCTCCCCCTTCCTGAAAGTTCGTGTTACCCTACTTTGCTTTTACAAAAGACCTACATTAGTACCTGGTCTCACTAACCGAAAGAAATCTGATTGTTTTTAGGGAAAAAAAGGCGAAAAGCGCAATAGCCTTCAGCGTTGGTTTTGCCCGGGGCTTTATAGAAGCAGCGGCACCC
Organism: Neomonachus schauinslandi; assembly: GCF_002201575.2. Taxonomy (NCBI): domain Eukaryota; kingdom Metazoa; phylum Chordata; class Mammalia; order Carnivora; family Phocidae; genus Neomonachus; species Neomonachus schauinslandi. The sequence goes on from NC_058414.1 coordinate 88,563,730, forward strand.
CGATCCCTGAGAATGGTGCCACTGAGCCCCGTCCCTGTGAACCACACGTCTCCCCCATCAGGCTACCGGCTTTGAACTGTGAGCATCTGCGGTTTATCTCGATTTGTTTTGTGCATCTGTCAGCAAGATGTACCCTAAGGTACCAGAAAAGCCTCAGAGAGGTGATTTTTTGGGGTCTGGGAATGCTTAAAATTTTTTCCATATAAATTAATGGTACTGGAGTTGCTTCTTTGCTTGATGCCATGTTGGCTAAGGGAAAGATTCCTAGGAATGCCCTACTTTTGGACAGCGGAGGACACCTGCACTTCCAAAGGGCCAGGTTTTTCTGGGGGAGGGGTTGCTCCTTGCCAGAGCTGGACCATGGAATCCTCTGGGCTCTGTCCCTCCTTGCTGATCAGGCTGCTGAGGATAGGGACAACAATGGATAATCTTCTATTTCCGATGCTTTATAATTCTATCCTCTCCGTACTTTGCAAAGCTTTTTAATTTCCCTCTTATTAAAATAAAAAGGAGGAGGATCCTGCGTCCTTGAAGACAGATGCCTTTTTAGCTTTGCTTTGGGAGGGGGGCTCTTAGCTACCTACAAAATGAGCATCTTGGGGAGCCAGTGAACCAACAGTCACTGTTCTCCTAGGTCAGGCTGAGACCCCGGAGTCCAGCAGCATGGGACCTTCTGGTCATTACCGTTGTGACGCCAAATGTTTTAGAGTGGCCCCCAGGGAGATGCGAACGAAGGTAGGTGAGAGACACACAGGATCTTGGCGATAGGTTTGGTAGATGGGGGAAGGGAGGCAGTGGAAAATCGCATTGGCGGGGGTGGGGGTGGGGGGGCTTTTATTTTCACATCTGGGAGGAAACTGTCTTCGTAGCAACAAACTTCTTTCCAGGTCCTGGTTTCATAAATTGACCTTACTGGAAGGAGGGATGAAGGGCATTGTCGAGGGCATGGGCTCAACCCTTCCCTGTCCCCTTTATAAAAAGGGCCTAAAGAGAATCTCTACTTGAAGGGACAGGACCCTTTGACAGTTTAGCACCTGGCCTGGCATGTGGCCAGCACGCCGTAACCAGTGGCTGCTGCTTTCGTGGATCTGTGGTCCAAACAGGCGTTTACCATCTGGGGCGTCTGAGCATTGTCGATGCGCCTGGGAGAACGGGCTCTTCCTGTTCTCCTCTCTGAACAGGACCGAGGCTGATGCAGGCAGGCAGCAGGTTTTGATGATTAGCTGGAACCTGGGCAGCCACCCTGGGCTACAGAGACTCTAAGGGAGGCTTTTAGCTGAAGTCACGGCGTTTAGGTGTTGGTTGCTGGGGGAAAACCGGGCCCTTGCCTCCACGGAACTCAGACCGCAGGAATCTGGGCAGCAGGCCCTTCCCTCCTGTCTCATCTCCGGCTTCGCACAATGCCTCTGGGGCAAGCTTAGCTTGCCGCACTGCTGTCGCTTTGGTGGCGAGTGGGAGGAAGGAGACTCGAGGCCATGATGGGCTAGCTCCAGCCGCCCGCACCAGCCACTTCCGCATCCTTCTCTCGGCACCCACCGAAGAACTGAGGGGCCCTGGAGGTCCCAGAGGCTGTGGACACAGGCGGGTGGGTCCTGCGGTTCTGATTTGCCATTGGACCACTTTCTCCTCCAGGGATTCAGTGTCCTCAGGAGGCCCCTCGCTAGCCCACAGTTGTGCATTCTGAAGCCTCTCCTCCGTCCATCCTGGTGGATTTCCCTTCAAAGTGGGCCTCTCGTGTCTCCGTCCTGGAGGCTTCATTCAGCGGGAAGGACTGAGCACCTCCTCTCTGCGGATGGCTTGCTGGTCGAGCCTGTGTGATGAGTCAAGCCTAGGCCGTAGTGTCAAGCCCACCCAGGCACATCGTTGGTGGTGACAAAAGTGGGTCTCTGGCTCTCCGCGTGTGCCCACGTGCTCCTAAGACCCTGGTGGCAGTGGCCTTGGGGCTTGGCCTGTGTTGCCACAACAGGAAGGGTAAAGATGAGGCAGTTGGCCGGCCCCCCACTTTAATCAAAACAGGGGAAGAGACAGACGCCGTCTCTGGCCCGAAGGAGATGCAGCTTCACGCAGAAGCCTGGATGGTGCCCTCTGGCTCTCCCTGGCTTCTGCTCGGGGATGGCATGTTTGAGCGGGAGACTTGTTTTTCTGAAAACAAAATTACCTTACCATTTTCCATGCAGGGAAAGGCAAACGCCAGGCCTGGCAGTGGGTTGGTCTCTCGGCGTATGGGATGTGGATGTGAGGGAGCCACAGAGCTGGCAGCCTCGGAGGGTCTGCTCGGTCCTCCCCACTGCTCCTCGGGGCTCTGCCGGGCTCTGCCCAGCGATGGCCAGATGCCCAGCTGGAGGAAATCAAGTGCTTTCTTTCGTCTTCTTTCCAAAGAGGTCTGCGTGGACATTCTAGAATCTCCTGGGGAGGGGTGTGGGGGCACAATCAAACATCAGGCCTTGGATCCTCTGACACGCAGCTGACCCCTTCTAGCCCTCCCATGCTCCTGAGAATCCCTCTGTGTAATGAAAGCCGGTACTCAGAGCAACATGGGCTTGGGACTGGTGTGGGGACTGAGAAAAGGGAGAGAATGAATTGCCTGCCTTCTCTCACTCCCCTCCAAAACAGTTCCTTAGCCCCTGCTGTGGGTCTGGCACTCTCTGAGACACTGGGATATTGCCATGGAGGGTAGGCGGAAAGACGGCGCTTGCTGACATCCTTGGGAAGTTTGCCGTTAAGGTGAGCCTGCGAGAGCATCTGGGTGGCGGGTGGGGGCGGGGGTGGGGAGGCTGACAACCCTTCCGTCAACCTGGAAAGCCATTACTGTTTCTCTGGGGACCCCACGCCAAGTAAGATGCTTGGAATCAGGAGTGTTCAAGGTGCCTCCAACAGAGTTTTTCTACTCAGTTGACCAGAGCTATGTGCCCAGAAACTTGGGTTATGGGCTTAATCCCCAGGGAGAACAGGTAACCGATCAAAGAGGGGAAAAACCATTCACAGGCCGTTACCTTGCAAATTATGTCCTTGGTTCTGGGAGATGAGGCTCAGGGTAGCCCTGTACACTCCTGGAGTGGGGGGACAACATAAGTGAAAGTTAGAGATGTGATTTGAAGGTCTAGAGTGAGGCATGTCTAGGGGAGCTGGCTGACCCACAGAAGCATCACAAAATGATTATGGTGTTGACCTCCCCAAAGTCTAGGGTCTGCTCCTAGCCTTACAGGCTCAAGGTTTGATTCAGTCGGCACCATGAAAGCAGATCCAATGCTTGAGAAAGATTTGCTCCAACCAAATATATAGGCTTTTGGATGAAAACAAAATGCCACTTTCTTGATTTATACTGAAAAACACAGATGCCACAGATAAATAATAAAATAAATAAATAATGGCCTATTCCTGTCTCTTCCTATAGAACAGTCTTCAGGCCAACTGTCAGTGGTAGATTGCTTAGTGAGTCTGGAATCAGACAAATGGAACTAGTTAGATGGCTTTGTGTTGACTAGCCTTGAGTTGTGAGAGTGTGATCAATCATAACCGTATGTGGGATAGTCACTTGCTCTGATGAGCTTGAAACAGGCAGCGCCTCATTCTTGAACACACCTCAGGTGAGGATGCCAACCCCATTTCTGGTGGCATGTTCTTGCTTCATCTCTGTTATGCCTTTAATCCAGTCTTAGAGGGTTGGAGTCATTCTGTCTCTTTCAGGAGACTTTGTCTCTACTGCGGTTCTCCTTGCATAGAACTTATTATTTAACAGGACAATCTCACATCCCCTGGAAACTTTTTGTTGTTCCCATGTACTGCCAAACAAGAAAAAACTAACATGTCTTCATCAAACACAAAGACCAGACCATTGATCACTGATTTTTAAATTGGCCAAGACTTAAGTCAGAAATTCTTCCTCTTATAGATGGTGGAACTTTGTTAGTACAGTGAAGAAGTCTGACTTACCCTAATGTATGTGATTAGTGAGCTTCATGTCACCACAGACTATTCTTTTCGAGTTTGGAATGAAATGAAGTTATCTCTCTTCATTGTCTTTAAGCCAGAAAAATTCTGGGAAGCTGTCTGAGTGTGATGGTTAATTTTATGTATCAACTTGACTGGCCTTGGCATGCCCAGGTGAAGCATTCTTTCTTTTATTTTTTAAAGATTTTTAAAAAAAATTTATTTATTTGGCAGAGACAGAAATAATGAGAGCAGGAACACAAGCAGGGGGAGTGGGCGAGGGAGAAGCAGGGAGCCCGATGTGGGGCTCGATCCCAGGACGCTGGGATCATGACCTGAGCCGAAGGCAGATGCTTAACGACTGAGCCACCCAGGCGCTCCTGAAGCATTATTTCTGAGTGTGCCTGTGAGGGAGGGTGTGTCCAGATGAGATGAGTATTTGAGTCCATGGACTCAGTAAATACAGAGTCCTCCTCAGTATGGTGGGCATCATCCAATCTGTGAGAAAAAAGAAGGTGGAAGACGGAGGAATGCACACTTTTTTTCCCTGCCTTACCGCTTAGGCTGGGACATCTCCTCTCCTCTTCTCTCCTGCCCTTGATTGGGATTTATACTGTTGGCTCCCCTTGTTCTCAGGCCTTTGGACTCAGTAGTTTGTACCACCATCTTTCTTGGGTTTCCAGCTTGCAAATGGCAGGCAGATCGTGGGACTTCTCAGCCTCCGTAATTGTGAGCATGTGTGTGGAGCGCCTATTGGTTCTATTTCTTTGGAGAATCCTGATTAATACACTCAAGGTTGGAAAACCTCTACAATTGGATTGGGAATTCCAGGTTATGGGGATAAGTTTTAGGGGACTCAGAACATAGACTTCTTATAGAAGTACAAGGAGGCCAGGTTCCCCCATGTTCTACTGGGCTCTACTTTGAGAACTGTCTAAGACCGTCCTACTTCTTTCCTTGATGGAGACTTGGGGCACCCTGCCAGGAATATCAATGACTCTTACCTCAGTAAAAACAGGATTTTGTGCCAACCACTTTCTCCAATCTTAGGAGGCTTTATCCTACAACCCAGATACTAGACATACGTAGGATATATACTGAAAAAAATCTAGTAAAGGGTATAAAAAATGAGCTCCCCAGCCAATGAGTACTTTGTTTTTTAAAGATTTTTATTTTTATTTATTTATTCATGAGAGAGAGAGAGAGAGAGAGGCAGAGGCAGAGGGAGAAGCAGGCTCCCCGCGGAGCAGGGAGCCCGATGCGGGACTCGATCCCAGGACCCTGGGATCATGACCTGAGCCGAAGGCAGACGCTTAACCGACAGCCACCCAGGCGTCCCGAGTACTTTGTTTTTATTCATTTGATGCATTTATCCAACACCAACTCATAAGTTCTTTGGAGAGATGGAAATAGTGTTCCTGCCCACAAGGAATATATAATCTACTTAAGGACATAAGGCACAGGATCAACATGGACAAAACTTTGGCTTTGACTTAGCAGATCTGGGTCCAGGGCACTGCCTCAACACTGCTTACTAGCTGTGCAACCTTGGGTAAACCTTGTCAATTCTCTGAGTGTCAGGTTCCTCACTGATTCATTCATTCATTCATTCATTCATTCAATACAGTTTTGAGCCATTGCTATGTGCTAGGCACTGTGTTAGAAGCTAGAGCTATATCTTTGAAACTGATATGCACATACCCTGCCCTCAAAAAGTTCTAAACCTACAAATATTTGTAAGCTAAGGTTATGGTGAAAGATGTTCAGGGGACCGTGGGAGCACCTCGGAGGGGTTTAGCTCTAGTTACCTCTAGTTGACTGAGTATGCCTTGCTCCTTACCAGCTCAGAGCCTTCTATGATGCGTTTCCTGGGTCTGGAATATTCTCCAAACCCAGTCACTCTAATTGACTTCTATTTATCCTTCAGATTCTGTGAAGGTTTTTCTGACCACAGCTCTGATAGTTCTGGCCACAGTTTGTAATAACATGTAATATTTTGAGATGAGGGAGTAAATGATGATAAGCCAAGCCTGTGGGATGAATGTGGTCTGGTAAAGGAGAGCTGGGGCTGGGATGATGCTCCGGGAGGAGGAAAGGCATGGTGGGAGGGGAGAGCATGGTTTTTCTTTTTTTTTATTTTTTATGAACATGTATTATTTGTTTCAGGGGTACAGGTCTGTGATTTATCAGTCTTACATAACACCCAGCGCTCACCACAACACATACCCTCCCCAATATCCATCACCCAGCCACCCCATCCCCCCACCCCCCTCCCCTCCAGCAACCCTCAGTTTGTTTCCTGAGATTAAGAGTCTCTTACGGTTCGTCTCTCTCTCTGGTTTCATCTTGTTTCATATTTTCCTCTCTTTCCCTGTGATCCTCTGCATTGTTTCTTAAATTCTGCGTATCAGTGAGGTCATATGATACATGTCTTTCTCTGATTGCCTTATTTTGCTTATCTTAATACCCTCTAGTTCCATCTACGTTGTTGCAAATGGCAAGATTTCATTTTTTGATGGCTGCATAATATTCCATTGTATATATATACCACTTTTTTTTTTTTTAAGATTTTATTTATTTGACAGAGAGAAAGCAAGTGAACACAAGCAGGGAGAATGGCAGGCAGAGGGAGAAGCAGGTTCCCTGCTGAGCAGGGAGCCAGATGCGGGGCTCCATCCCAGGACCCTGGGATCATGACCTGAGCTAAAGGCAGGCGCTTAACTGACTGAGCCCCCCAGGTGCTCCTATACCACTTCTTCTTTATCCATTCATCTTCTATGGACATCTAGGCTCTTTCCATAGTTTGGCTATTGTAGACATGAGCATGGTTTTTCTGAGAAAGTAGAAGTGGGAATGAATGGAGACCCCTTAGCAAGAGGTATTAAGAGATTAACAGGGTGGGGTGGTACCTGGGTAGCTCAGTCGGTTAAGCGGCAGACTTTTGATCTCAGCCCGGGTCTTGATCTCAGGGTTGTGAGTTCAAGCCCTGTGTTGGGCTCCATCCAGGGTGTGGAGACTACTTGAAAGAAAGGAAAGCTAGAAATTAATCAACAGGGATCAGGTCGTAAAGCTCTGTGATGGAATTGGAACTTTATTTTGAGAACAATGGGAAACCATTGCAGGGGAGTAGCATTACCTGACTGGTCTCCTTCAACTAGCACATGGCAAACAGGTTGGAGAGGATGGAAATAAGACCAGAGGGAAGGAGACCAGGTAAGAGACTCACTGATCTGGATACTCCTTAGGCTGCCCCGACGTGCTTTTTCTCAGGCCTGCTTGGATCTCAGAAGAGTGGATACCTGATGCCCTGTGTTCTTCTTACCTTCCAGGCAGACCTGAATTTCTGCCTGGGTGTTCTCTTTGGTTCAGTAAGTTATTTCTGTTAAGCCCAAGTATTTGGGGAGGAAATCAGCCTGTATGAATGTGTTTATGGAGCTTCTATCAGGTGCTCAGGACCGAGTGAACATCCAGAAAACAGGCAGGTCAAGAAAATGTCTGGGCTTCTAGGGACCCTATCTATCTGATCCTGCCTTCAGTGGCCGCTTGAGAAAGGCAGAGAGTCGATAAAGGGTGGAGTTTGTATGGAGATTTACAGGCATGCTGGCATTTTTTGTCTTGGTTGTCATCATCTCAACCATTTCTCCACATGCACAGATTCCTGGACTTTTTCGTCCCTGGGTGGGTGACAGGCGCGTCTCGGCGAGGGTAGCTCCGACAGTCCTATTTTACGGTGGAGGCTGCAGTTCCTAAGGCGGCCACGGTGGGGCGCCTTTGGGATAACGCCGTTTGTCAGGCAGGTGGCCGCGGCCTGGGACGATCCGAGCCAGAGCCTGGGCCTGCTTTGGCCAGGGGGACGGTGCGGACGGGGCAGAAGTGCAGGAGCCAGGGCATCTGGCGGGCTGGTGAGCTGGCAGGTGCCCGGGGGCCCCAACGGTGGACGAGTGGAGTTCCAGGCAGCCAGGGCAGCAGAGGTGGTGGTGTGGAAGGCACTAGGGAGGCTCATGGGAACAGTTACTTACAAAAGGATGTCCTTTGTCCTTCCTTCATTGTGGCCTTCCATTTCCAAGCTGTTTCTGAATAGATTCTTTAACTGGTCCTCCAGATGCCTGCACCAGGGGGCATCTTCTTTCCTGTTCCCATATCCTTAGAGATTTCCTATTTGTGGAAAATACAAGGAAAAGGAACTGAACCGGTATCTTCAATTCACACATTTGGGGAAGAAAAAGTTATTAAACCAATTAACTACAATCTATTTGATTAGACCTCCAATCCTTATAATCATCCCCCAAATTGATCTTTACTGGACCGGGCCACCTAGGACTCCTGTCTGATCCAAGTCCCCAAGGCCTGACTCCCCCTCTTTTCCTTCCCAAGCCTCCAACCCTGGGCACTGCAGTCCCTTTTTTTACAACCTCCCCCCCCCCCCCCCACCCCAAACAAACCTGTCAAGTCTCCAGGGACCAGCGGTATCTTTCCTGGGATCACCTGCAGGAATCATTCCAGCCGGTGCTCCCTGAACTCAGAGCTCCATCCACTTCCAGTCTAGTTTGATGTGATGGAGCCCTAACTCCCCGTCTCCGATGGGGAACAGTAATGATGGTGTTGGGCCACGGGCCGATGTTTTCACTCGTGCCTTTGACTGGCACAGATACAGATGGCCAGATGGGCCACATTTGTCATGTGTCTCGCCATTCCTATCTTCAGCAACACCAGAGGACCGCGTTGGCCAGCGCTGTTATTAGAACAGCACGCTAACAAGGTCAAGGTTGTGGAGTTTTTATGATGGCCAGTTCTAATTAGTTTCAGTTAGAAGAAAACCCTCCATGCTGTGGACACAGATTTCCTTGTAACATTACAAACGTTCCCTGGTCTCAGAAGAGATGAGAATAGAGAGTGGGACGGCCTGGCTCGCGGGATCCATCCTGATTCCTAGAAAAACATCCCTGGAAAGCATGTTCTTTGGGGATCATTTTCCATAATCTGGGTGGCATGAGGGCTGCTAGAAAGGAGGAGGCAAAATACTTCAACTGTGTTTATTCTGATCTCCTGCTTTTCCCTTTTTTCCCCTAAAGTCCAGGGATGGCAAGCTGGGAGCCAGGACACTGAAGCTGGTCTCCATGTGTATTTCATTTGAGCACATGTTTTAGACTTGAATATGAAGGCCTTCAGCTTCCTGGGACTTGAGTGGTGGGACGGCAGGTAGAACACAGAAGCCTCCTCCTCGAGGGGGAGGTACCGAAGTGACGCCCGGGAAGGTGCGCGAAGGGCCAGGAGACCTTCATTTGTGAGCCGAGAGCCACTGAGACAGAGGCCTGTGTTGGCCACTCTTGTCTGTTCATTTTGTCTCTTTCTAAAATCTTTTCCCGTGCGAGTGGCGAGATGCTATCTTCTCCCAGGTCCCTTCGCCTCAATTTTCCTCAGGAAAGAAGGGGTTAGGGGGGCTTAGCCAGGGAAAACAATGCCTCTCAAAATCTCAAAGTAACCTGTGTTTGCCTCTGTAACCTCCCGACTATTTTAATCTTGTAAACGGTAATGAGGTACGTGGGGAACAATTCCGTTGTTGACTGAAGCAGTTGAGTGATAATTGCAGAGAAGGAAAGCGGAAGGCTCTTCCCACATACTGTATTTCTTGCCGTCGCCCCCTATGCTAATGTGGGCCCCAGTGCTGTGTCTTGTGAGTCAAGATGACAAAGCAGGAAAGGGAACACAGCAGGGGCTGGGGGAAGGAGTTGGGGAGCCCCAGGCACCGAGGAAGGGAGCTGGGATTGGACACTCGCAGGGTTGGCTGACTCCCTGGGGATACCGGCAGGGTGGTTACCGCAGGGTGGTTATGGGGGGAAGAGGGTGGTTCTGCAAATAGCTCTCTGCCCACAAGATGGGGTGACAGTTCTGCAGGCAGCCTTCTGAAACAAAGCCACGATGGAAAGTTCCTTCTGGTGTCAGATCAAAATGTATTCTTCTGTGACAGAGGAAGGATGAAGATAGACCAAAATGGAACAAATGAAAATTATTTAACCTTTTTAGGTTAATCTGTCCATCTCTGTGGGACTGTAGTTCATTAAAGATTCATTGTTCTTGAAATATCAACACATATTTCTCTGTAATAACATATAACCCTTAGGTGAGCTTCTTGTCACTGCCCGATGGAGAATTTATGAAATGTCCAAGGAAGGTAGGAGGAGCCTGGGCATTGGGCTGGGAAGTCAGGGTGCCATTTGCAGCCTTGTTGGCTTGAGGGGAACACCTTTCCCATCATGGCAGGATGCTCTCCATGCAATATAACACATGTGGAAAGGTTATAGATGACAGGTGGACAGGGCCACAAAGCAGGCGGGGATATGAAGAAGTGGGGTCAGTGGTGGTCCACAGTGCGGGAGGCTTCCAGAGCTGTGTGGGACTTGGGCTAGGGGTTTGGTTCACCCACAACAGGCTTATACAAGATGGGGCTCACAGAGCTTTTCCATTAGAATCACCCAGTTCAGGCGATGAGTGGAGGGGCGGGCGCCTGGATCAGAATCTCCAACGGTGGGCTAGGACTTCTCCTTTTTAACAATCTCCCAGGTATTCTTACAGCCCTGGAGTTGGAGAGCCCCTGAGCTGTGGGGTGCTTGGCGTGGTGCAGTGGGAGTGGCTGTCCGTGGGCACGTGGAGGATGAGCATGTTATTGGCCACTGTGGCAGCAGGTGGTGCTTGTGGCCTCTAGATGTTCTGTCCAGTTAAAAAGCTCCCAAGCCCTGACTGGGGTTACAGGGTCCGTTCCATTCCCCCTGAAGAGAAGACGCATTATGAGCAGGCCGGGTATCAGGGCCTCAGTGCTTATGGGGGAAGCCGGGTGTGTGGCAAGGATTGGTAGAAGGATATGACCTGGTGAGGAGGGTCAGGCCTCCCTGGGATGGGCACAAGGCTCCAGGTTTCATCTTCTGTGGGCCTGCGGCTCAGCATCTCTTTCCTGCCTTGGTCAGAACTGGCTCCCAACTCGGTGAGGCTGAGGCTGCCAGGGAAGGGCACCAGCAGGTAGGACCAAGCGGTGGGGGTGGAGGGGAGCCAGATATCAGCAGGATGAAGGTGACCTTGGAATTGAAGACTAGAGATTTTAAGGAAAAGCTCTGCAGTGGAGTCCTTGTCAAGTTCCTGAACAAACCCATAGAAAATACAGGAAGAGTTGTAAATATGGCGAACGAAATAATATTGTTGTAGGATGGAATGTTCTTCCTTGGGCGTGCTTGAGTGGAAAAAGGAGTCTGTAAGCATAGACTCTCTGGGCAGGCTTGATGATACCCAGGCAAACCTTGAGTCGGTAAGAGTTGTCAACAGGAACAGCATCCCATCAGACAAAGGGGATGCCCAGTGGGCTGCCTCTTCTGATCCCGGCCAACTCTCAGTTCTTAGTTCATTCCTCACCTGCAATCAGGGCTGGCTTTAAAGTTTGTTTATTTTTAGTCCTCTCTACACCCAATGTGAAGCTCGAACTCATGACCCTGAGATCAAGAGTCGCACGCTCTCCCCACTGAGCCAGCCAGGGCTGACTTTAAGGAAAGAGCACCTGTTTCAGAGCAGTTCATCTGGACCTTTATCATTTTATATCAAAACCCAAGGCTTTTTCTTGTTTTCACTTCTTTTGGTTAAACTTTGCCCTTCGACTAATCCCCCAGTGAAGTTCCTATGGCAAGCCTGCCAGGTTGTAGAGTATCGGACTCTCAGGATCCTGGTGTCAGAGAGACCAAATCCTCTCTTCCCTAAAAAGCAGGGCTCGGTTACCCTCAGCCTCTAGTTGTTTTGTCTTTTCAAACAATTCCTGCCTCAGAATAAAGGGTGATTTTTCTGGGACAAAAGGAACAATGCCAGAGAAAAGCTCCGTTCTTCTGTGTCGCTTGCAAAGCACCCCCAGGCCCTGCCCCGCGGGTTAAACTACTTTAATTGTACCCAGCACAACTTGGCCAAGGCGAACTGAGTCTTCAGCCCGTCCCGCCTTGTAAGTCAGCACCAAGCCCCAGTCCTCTGAAGCAGGAGCACGGGGAACCAGCAGGATTTTGTTATTGGCTCCTTCTTGTGCTTAAAGTCTGACTCCTGGAAACCCAATTTCTTGGGGTGCTAAAGTCTATGAACTTGATTGTTAATGGATTTTTGGGGAAGACTTCCCCTAACTCCCACTCTTGTATGACCCGGAGATCTTGACCTCTCTAGTGTCTTCTGCTTCTGGGGCTTTTGATGGGAGGTGGGGGAGGCCGGCAGGTCCCGCGAAACTCCACGTCTGGGTTTCTGCTTCTCCTGCTCCCATCCTGTTTCTCAAATCTGAAAGAGCCCCAGTTTCTCTTGAGTGCTGAGCAAATAGAAGAAAGTGTGCTGATAGATAGCACTTCTTGAGCCCTTGGTTCAATTAATTTGAAACAACCGAAGTCACACACACACACACACACGTCATTTTCACAAGCACGGAAGGAAGGCTGAAGAGGCAAGGGGGCTGGTTCTGAGGTTTTGGAGAAGGGGATAATACCTGGAGGGTATGACCTGGCTGAGCCAACCGCCAACTGGAAGAACATTAGGACTCCGTGAAGGGCAAGGAAAACACTGCTCGTCAAACAGGAGCATTTGGCCCCCAGGCTCCTCTGGGAAGACCTGGAAGATGACGGTGCCAGCAATCCTTCCACCTAGGCCTCTTTCCAGCAAAACCCCTTGAATTACCACGACCTTTGTGTTGCTCTTTACAATAAGAGGAGCACCTTTCTCCTCTTGATCTTTTATTCTTCTGCAAGTAGTATCTGAATATGTTCTCACTCTATAAAGTTCACAGAATACAAAAATCTACTGTCTTAGTCCAGACTCCCTAGGAAAATGAGCAAGAGGCCGAGCTTCTTGTGCTAATACTTGGAGGGTGGGGGCCAGAATCCCAGGGAATCAAGATTTGAGAGAGACGGGCACAGTAGGCCAGGACGGAGGAAGGTAACACAAGGCAGGTGTCACTAAGTTGGCCAAGAAAATGAGGAAACTCAGATGGCTTTGGTCATGTGGGACACCATCAAGGAAACCGTTCCATCCAAGGGAGCCTCATCCTCTCTGGTCTGTCGTTGGTTAAAGCTTATACCCAGGCTGTGTCACCAGATTCTTCAACAGCTGCTGGGGACCCATAACCTCTGTGGGCTCAGCCAAGCCCCATACTTTCTGCCTCGGCAGGAGCCAAAAGCTGACTCTTGCTCGTATGGGCAACTGAGATAATCCTTGTCTCATTTACCTCCCCTCCCCAGAAAGGACTGCTCTTAAGAGCTTGTTATGCATTATTCCAGACCCTTTCCACGCAGTTGTACATATCTCTGTGGGTTTTAAAAAACATGAACTAGATAATTTGGTAGGTATTGTTTTGCAATTTCCTTCTTTTCTCTTAATATACCTATCCCATGTTTGTACCTTCTTTGAAATCCCTGTGTAGCATTATTTAGTATGGTTATACTATAATTTATGGTCCTTTATATTTTTCCAACTTTGGCTCTTTAAAGTCAATATTGCAATGAGCATGATTCTTTGTGTTCGTGTGGGACTTTTTCTATAATACCTTGAGGTTGTACTTTTGGGTGAAAGGAAGCATTTCCCCACATTTTATCCCATTTTATACTAAAAAATCCTGAGAGGCAAATAGGTGTGGAAAGGGCCTTCGGATGGAAGGGGGAAATCCATCTACTATATAATACGCTAATTGAGTATAATTCTAACAATCTTCTGTGTTCTTCAGATGAGGAAACTAAAGTTACATAGCTGCTTCGTAACAGAGCAGGGACTTCAATGCAAGTCCCTTGATCCAATACCACATGCTCTTTCCTCCATATTGGTATTACCTCAATGTCTTGCTCATTTGCTCATTAAATCGAATTTATGGAGCTTCTGAGTGGGCCTCTGTGCCAAAGTTTGAGAGCTAGTTTTAAATGACCACCCACAAAAATCAAATAATTCTCACCTTGTCAGAATTGGGTAAGTATCTTATGACTTCATGGATTTAGATCCTGGAAGAATTTAAAAACTGAGTCCACTTAATTCAATTGGTTATAGCACAAAGCTAATAAGGCCAAGAGATCTTGAACTGGATCCTCAACAAACAGTTGCAAGGACAATTACATTCTGTGGTCACAGACTGTACCCTGAACCTTGGCTAATTGCTCCTCAAACATTTATCATTGGTCATGAAGAGGAGAAAGTGAGAGTGTGCATAACTCTGCAGAGTGGTTCTCAGAGTATGGTCCATAGCCCAGCATTTCCTGGAAACATTTTGGATATGGAAAATCTCAGGTCCCACTGCAGATCTACTGGATCAGGAGCTCTGGGGGCGGGTTCAGGAAATCTGTGTTTTAACAAGTCCTTCAGTGGTTCCAATGTATACTAAAGTCTTGAAAGCTTATCTCTATTACAAGAAGAAAACAAAAAGGAAGATTGAGCTAATGTTGGGTGAGGAGCAGCAGAGCCATGTCAGGGCACACCTTTTCCTTGACTATTTGTCCCCTAGAGTCTTTGAACCTGGGTCACAGTCTCTCCTACCACATGTATACCTCTGCCATGGGACCAAGTCACCAGAGGAATACAGCAGGTTAGGGTGTGTCTTGACAATAATCTCACCATCATGACATAACAATCTTCTGTGTTCTTCAGATGAGGAAACTAAAGTTACATAGCTGCTTTGTAACAGAGCGGGGACTTCAATGCAAGTCCCTTGATCCAATACCAGTCCTCTTTCATCCGACAATTAACTGCATCTGCCTCCAGTAAATTGCAACCATCATCAACCTCAGAAGACATGAGTGGAGATCCCACCCAGCTGACTTCTGGTGTTTACAGTGTGAGGAAGAAAAACTGATCTCTTAGAGATTTTTTTCCCCTTTGGTGTGTCTTAGGGATTGAATGTGTACCCCCTACCCCCAAATTCACATGTTAAGTCCTAAACCCCAGTACCATGTGGCTGTATTTGCAGATACGGTTTGTATAGAAGCAGTGAAGTTAAAATGAGGTCATTAGGGTGGGCCCTAGTGCCAGGACTAGTGTCCTTATAAAGGGGAGAGATTTGGACCCAGACACATACACAGGGAGAATGCCATGTGAGCACGAAGGCAGGGATCAGGGCGATGCTGCCATACATCAAGGAAACCCAAAGATTGCTAGCGAACCATCAGGTAGGGGACAGATTCTCCCTCACAGCTCAGAAGACACCAGCCCTGCAGACACCTTGCTCTCAAACTCCTAGCGTCTAGAACTGGGAGATCATGAACTTGGATTGTTGGTGTCCTCCAGTTTCTGGTGCTTTAACAGTGGCCCCGGCAAACAGATACAACACGTCTCTCATCTTTGGCATGGGAAAAATCTGTAATTCTAGAGGCAGTGGAGTAAAGATTCAAAGCACACGGGTGACCTTGGCCGGCCATCATTTACCTGAACTATAATGTGGATGGCATCCCCCACGGCGTGGTCAAGGCAGAGCCTGTGGCCAGGACTTGTTACTTAGGTTGTTTGAGTTGTGGCTTCTTGATCTGTAAAATGTCAGGATGTTGTTTGCCTTCCAAGGCTGCAGGGGTGATGAAATGAGACCAAGCACGGAAAGCCTGTAGCGCTGAATCTGACGCATACGTAAGCGATCGTTCAATGGGCGCCACTAATATCACCATCATCACTCCGATACCTATTTCGTTTCTGGGCTTAGGGCAGGGCCCAGATGCCGGTGAGCTGAATGGCTACTCAGGACTAGCTCCGGGGCTCTAGAGAGAGAAGCAGAGAGGATTTGTATGTTTCTTGCTCAGCTGGCAGGTGCAAGGGCAGAATAGGAATCGGGCATTTTTGTGTAGCTGATTGTTTGGTTTCCCTTCTGCTCAGGGCTGCGTGATGACTTCCACAGGCCTCTGAAACTGTTTGGTCTGGCATGGGCCTCCTCCTGCCTTAAAAAGTATTAAAATTGATATTTTATGATTGCATTGGTATAAAGGTGAATGCAATCCAGATTGGGTTATACTTATGTTTTTCCTTCTGATGTTAAAAGAAATTAAAACACATCCATGGGTCCCTGACCTATCGAGTATGACTGGGGCCAGGGGGGCCAGGAGCCCCAGCATAAGGTATTACTTTGCATGCAAAGATCTTTCTTCCTTAACTAGGCCACAACGGCCTCTAGGGTAGGGATTTCCCTTTTGTAATTTCCTCATTGCGCTGAGCGCAGGGTTGAGCGCTAGGGCCAGTTGGCTTATTTTAATATATTGCAACATGAATACATTTCGTTGTCGGCAATCGTTAGGAGGCTTCTTCCCCAGCTTTGGGAACCTGTTTCTCTCTGGCTTCCACGATCACTCTCAGACTCACACGGGCCTCTCAATGCCTCTCTGTGGCCCAGCTTGGGAAATTGGGCACGATGGGCTCTTAACACCAAGAGAGTCCCATGTCACCGAGCCCAGATGAGTGAAGGGATGTCGGGGAGCTTGGCTGTGTGTTCTCGAAGCTGCAGTTCAGGGTCACATCATGTAGGCTCCTGTGGCTCCCTGCGGAGGAGGGCAAGGCTCCTGGTGAGCACTAGCTGTCAATAACCTGCATTCCCTGCTCACTGCCCCAGGAGATGGCCTGGTGGGGACGTGGTCTGGGCGCTGTCACATGTTGCTGCTCTTCTCCTACCCCTGCACAGCTGGGGAAAACAGCACATACCACGGGCAAGAGCCAATGGTTCTTGTGGATCCCAGGATCACTTGGTCCACTCTGACAGTAATATTTAGGGTAAACTAAGAGGAATATGATCCTTTGGGGGATGTGTCTCGGGCTGGCCTGATGGCGAAGTTGGGTAGCCTGACAGCTGTGGGTCTGTCTTCCTTTAGAGGGGCCCAGCCGACAGTTCATCCACACAGAACGTCAAGTTGAAGCCCAGGAGCCGACAGTGACAGATCGCAGAGGCTGAATGGTGACACCTGAGCAGATAGCAGTTTGCTGCTCCTTCTGCACGCTGGTTTTGATCTGTGACTTCTTAATCTGCATTTTATTTATAACACGTTGCTTTCTGATTAGTTCTTGATAATCAATTATGTTATCTCTGATTTTCTTTTATACGATTCGAGAGCTGCCGGAATTCTTGGTCGCTGTTACCAAGTGTACAGTGTCAGCAGCATGTAAATCTTGGGCTAGATTCTTAGCTGGAAGATGCAAATTCTAGTTACTCATTAACCCAGACCCTCACAGAAGTTGTTAGGATGTCTCTTGTGGTGCAGAACAGAGGGAGGGATATAAAAACTAGGATTAGGGCCTGGGAAGTACGATAGATAGGATATAAAAACCCTACAGGTGATTTCAAAGAGGTGTCTTGGGCTGCATCTGACACCTCTTTGCATTTGAAGCAAAGGCCATGTGGGGACTGGCAATGGAGGAAAGAGTATTCGGGTCTATTTTTAAAGGAGGTTCAAAGTCTCATGAGACCCAGACCAAAGACATAATGACTCAAGAACGGGGGAATGGAAATTACCTGTTGATTTTACAAATATCGTCTGAATCCTGGCACAGAGAGGTGGAGGCAGAAGTGTTTCTGACCTAGGAAGAAGCACCTCAGTAGCCCTGGAGGTGAAGGGAGAGCATGGTTTAGGTGGTTGGGGTAATGAACAGCCAGTTTACAAAGGCTCTTGAATGGCAAGGGGGCACCTGGGTGGCTCAGTCGGTTAAGCGTCTGCCTTCAGCTCAGGTCGTGATCCTAGGGTCCTGGGATTGAGTCCCATGTTGGGCTCTCTGCTCAGCAGGCAGTCCACTTCTCCCTCTCCCTCTGCCGCTCCCCTTGCTCATGCTCTCTATCTCTCGCTCACTCTCTCTCTCTCAAATAAATAAAATCTTAAAAAAAAAAGTATAGGAAGGAATTGTATCTTAGGCTTAGGGCAATGGGAAGCCATTGAGCGTCTCAAGCAGCAAAGCAAGGAGAATGTGTTGCCTGGGGCCAGAGCTGGTGGTCTGGAGACCGTTCGAGGGCACTGCAGCAATCCAGCAGAATAATTTCACTGCAGAAACTAGAGCTTCAGGGGCAGCAGGCTAAGCTGTGTCCAGTGGTGGGGATTGTTGAGTTGGGGGGCTTGGGGTTGGTAGAAATGCTGACTTTGGGGAATATTGAGGGGCCTGTGGGATGTCCCAGTGGCCTCGTGCACATGGGGTAGAGGTAGGAATTTGGGAGTCATGAGTAAATAGACAGTAACTGATGAGGTATGCACTTGAGTGCTGAGGTCTCCTTGCTAGAAGATAAGGAAATGGAAGAGAAGGTGGCCCAGGATGGAACTCCCTGAGGAGCAGTATCTCGGGGATGGGCTGAGGAAGAGGAGCTCTTGAAGGAACCCGGAAAGAAGAGTCCAAGAGACGAGGGTCACCTAGGGCAGCACAGGGTCATGGAAACCAAGGGAAGTGATGACTTAAAGAGCAGGGCATCAGGAATGTCCAATGTTGGAGAGAATTCATAGACGAACCTTAAAGTACCTACCGGATTTAGCAACAAAGAGAACTTTGGTGTCCACTTTTGGGAATTTACTTTTTTTTTTTCAATCAACAAATATTCCCCGAACGTTGCTTATCACATAAGACCCTGCTCTTGGCCCGAGGCTTACAGTCTATTAAGAGGGACAAACAACAGACAAATAAACCAATAACTGGGTGAGGCTTTTTCAGTGGTAAGAGCTATTAAAAAACCAAACAGAGGGACAGGTACAGTGGGCAACTGGTGATGGGCGGGAGCTTATGCAGATTGGATGGACAGGAAAGGCCTTTCTGAGGAGGTGACTTGTGATTGGAATCCTGAATGAGAAGAAACATTTGCATAAAGATCCAGGGGGCAGACTGTTCCAGGTAGACGGAAGAGCTTATACAAAGGCCCTAAGTCAGAGATTCTCAAGTGCGGGTAACTGTGCCCTCCAGGGGACAATTGGCAGTGTCTGGAGACGTTTTTGGTTGTCACAAATCAGGAGGGATGGGGAGTGCGACCGACGTCTGTTGGGTAGAGGCCAGGGATGCTGGTAAACACCCTGCCATGCACAGGACAGTCCCTGCAACAAAGAATTACCTGGTTCCAAATGTCACCAGTGCCAAGAGTAAGAAACCCTGCCTCAAATCAGGAACAAGTCTGGTCCATTTAAAGAGCAGAAGGGCGGGCGGCCTGGGTGGCCCAATCAGTTAGGCGTCTGACTCTTGACCTTAGGTTTTGATCTCAGGGTCATGAGTTCAAGCCCTGTGTTGGGCTTCAAACTGGGTGTGGAGCTTACTTAAAAAAAAGAAAAAAAGAAAAAAAAAAAGCAGAAAGGTCAGTGTCCAGGGGTGGGCTGTGGGACCTGAGTCCGAGAGGCAGCCTGGCAGGGGCAGATGACCGAGGCCTTCCAGGGCTTGGTAAGGGGTTTATATTTTACTTTCCAACACAATGGGAAACCATTAGAGGGATGTAAGCAGGGAAGTGACTTGATCTGATTTACATTCTAAAATGACACTGTAGCTGCATACAGAGACAGTCATCCAGGTGAGGAGGAGAACAGGGGACAGTTGGACAATTAAGTAGAGTTGGTGGAATTTTTCTGATGGATTGGGTTTGAAGGTTGAGAGAAAGTGAGGAAACAAAAGTCACTACTAAGATTTTGGTTTGAGCAATAGGATGGGTGGGGGTACAGTTCACTATGATACAAAGGCAGGGCAAGCTTTATTTAGAGAAGATCTAAAGAGTTTGACTTGCATACTAAGGGGACCATTAGGTGATGGGTAAGGGCTTAGCATCCATCATGTTTATCACACAGCTGTTTTAAATAATTGCAAACATCCTAATTATCCAATTAAATAAGACTAAATAAGTTAGGGAACCAGTATAGAATGATATTACAGAATAAATCTGTGAACATGGAAATATGATCACAATGCACTAAGTGAAAAAAGGATGTCAAAATATGCAGAGTATGATACTGTTGGATTCTAATTCCAGCGTTTATACCAAAACATATACTCTATGATGTAACAAGTATGGAAGTGAAATTCTAGAAATACTAGAAGAAAAACATGGGTGACTATTAGAACAGTAGAGAGACCTTGCATAACATGATGTTAAAATCAGAAACCAGGAGGAAAAGATGGATATACTTGACTGTAGGAAAAGTTACACTTCTTGTAGGGGGGAAACCCATAGACAAACCAAAGAGAAGAACTGGGAAAAATTATTTGCAATCAGCATGATAGAGTTAATATCTCTATTAGCTGAAGAGATTTTATAGATTGCTAGAAAAGACAAATAACCCAGCAGAAAGATGGACAAAGACAGGAATAAGCAATTCCTGGAAGAAATAAGACAGCCAATCAAGGATGAGAAGTACAGTCCCCTTACTATGAAAAAAAATGCTAATGGAAACAATGTGTTCATTTATACCTATCAGATCAGCAAAACAAAAATCGATAATACCCATTTTTGAAGAGGGCAAGGGAGAGTAAATTGGTGCAATCTTTCTAGAGTATAATATGGTACCATTGAAATTTGAATGTGCTTATTTTCTGACCAACCAAGTTCACCTTTGACTACTTAGCCTACATGAATGATTAGACAACTGTTTGGAGATAAAGGTACAAGATGTGCAGAGCTATACTATCAGTGAAAATAAATTCTTTGAAATAAATGTTTCTCCACACGGACATGCTTAAATAAATTGTGGGCTATAACATGCAACGAAACAATATACAACTGTTAAAAGGCAGGAGGTCAGTCTGTCTTGATTTGAAAAATCATTCATGGCATTGTTAAGTAAAAGAAGCAAGTTGTAGGACAGTCTGCATGATCTCTCATTTTGTAAAAATAACTAAATAAAATGGGTTATGGTGGGGCGCCTGGGTGGCTCAGTCAGTTGAGTGTCCGACTCTTGATTTCAGCTCAGGTTATGATCTCAGGGTTGTGAGATCAAGCCCCACATCAGGCTCCACACTCAGCATGGAGTCTGCTTGAGATGGTCTCTCTCCCTCTTCCTCTGCCTGCCCCCCCCCCCCACTCACTCGCATGTGTGCACATGCTCTCTCTCTCTTTCTCTAAATAAAGGGGGTGGTTTACATCTATATTTGTTTAGGAAAAGGTCTGAAAGACACAATGTTCTTCAGTGTTGTCTTTTCCAGGGAGTGAGATTTTGAGATGCAATTTTTAAATTTTTATTATTTATTTTTAACAGTGGTATGTGTATAAACAACAAAGTGGTATGTGTATATAAATACATAAATGGTAATATAAATTATATATTGACATATTGACAAAAGTAGACTTCACATGATTATAAGTGTAAAAGATATTTCCTATGTCAGAATCATCTGCCTGTGAAGCACCTGGCTGTCTTAGTCAGTAGAGCATGCAACTCTTGATCTTGGGGTCATGAGTTGGAGCCCCACACTGGGGGATAGAGTGTACTTAAAAAAAAACAAAATAAAAGTACACCTTTAAAAAAATAATCTGCCCAGAATTTTCACCATTGTCTTTTCCTATCTTAACATCCCAATGTATATAATTGAAAAAGAAATGAAATGATGTCTTACTATTGGATAAAGTGTTAAAAGCACATCCGTTACCTCCCACTGTTTTCTGACATGTAAATGGATGTGACAACTTTTCACAGAGTTCTTTCTTTAATAAAAGCCAGTGTCTTTCTAAATCTTTGGAAAACATAGAAGCAGCAGAAAGAATAGAACAGTTTTGATTTACATAAGATATGCAAAGATAAAACAGCAAAAGACTGAGTGAAGGAAATACAGCTGTAGACGAAACTATTTTATAAGCTCACTATGTAAAAAGATAGTTCTGGGTAAGGAATGTACCTGTGTAAATTATTTGCATCTCCCATAATCCTGTTTTTGCTTGTTTGTGAGACTTCTATTTGAACCTGCTAAATACTTACAAAAATACATATCAAATTTGTGCATGTACGTATATATGTATTTTAAGTGGGATGTATGTCTATATATGCATTCAAGCTCCTTTAAATCAGCATGGCTGTAATAATGAAACACTCGAAACAACTCGGACGGTTTATGTGTGTGTGTGTGTGTGTACCTACACATGCACAGAGTAGTCTAGGATCTGCATCAACCCGCTAACAGTGGTTGACCTGGTGTGGATGGGTTTATGGATTTTATTTACTTAAAATTTTTTTTTATTTTTTAAGATTTTATTAGGGAGTGAGCACAAGCAGGGGGAAGGGCAGAGGGAGAAGTTGAAGCAGGCTCCCTGAGGAACCTGATGTGGGATCTGACATAGAGCTCGATCCCAGGACCCCAAGATCATGACCTGAGCTGAAGTCAGATTCTTAACTGACTGAGACACCCAGGTGCCCCAGATTTTATTTTTGAATGCTCATTTTAGGTACTTAAAGTTTCTGATTTTTCTGTAATATGCATATTTGCTTTTACAATAAAAAAATTTATTTTGAGAAAATAAGAAAAAATAAAAAGATATCAATGGTGACCTTTTCCAAGAGATGTTTCTGAGCAGAAATAAAAGGGCAGAAGCAGAATGGCTGTGGACGTGATGACGCAGAGGCAGGGGGAGGGCAACTTTCCTTGAATAACCTCGGGGGGAAAGATTTGGCAAAGCTAGAAGTTGATGTAGAGTCAAGGGGAGGTTTGTGCTTTCTCTTCTAAGGTGTCTGTCTGTATGAGTGGAATATCAGCACGCAGGCTGAGTTTTCCTGAAAGCAGTCTTATTTTTGTCTTCCACTGTCCTTTTTTTTTTTTAAATTGGCTCCATGTCCACTGTGGAGCCCAATATGGGGCTTGAACTCACGACCCCGAGATTGAGACCTGAGCTGAGATCAAAAGTCGGCAGCTTAACCAACTGAACCACTCAGGCGCCCCTTCTCCTGTCCCTTTAAATCTGTGTCAGGCATCGGGCATTTCTCTGGTTCCTCTTACGTAAAAGAAGGTTCTGAATCATGTTAGTTAATTTAGAATGTCTGCTCCGAGCTGGTAACCAACTGCTAATGAGGGAGTCAGGGCCAGAGCTGGGAGGACAAGAGGTGAGAAGGCTTTGCCCTCTCTGGGTCAGCAGGTGTATCGTAGATGCTCACTGGGCATTTCCATGGGTTCCTTGAGCCTCTCACCTGGTAGGACCTTCTAGTGGCAACGCTTTTGCTGGCCCTGTCCACCTGGCTCACTGTCAAACCCCACCTGCCCACCCAACTCCTGCTCTGCCTCTTACTTCTAGGGTCCTCTTTTATAGGTGGCCTTTTCCTGAGCCGGATTCTTCCATTTGGTCTCCAGGAGCCAACTTCCGCCTTAGATCTGGGCTTCTGCCTGCTGCCACAGGCTGGTCTGACTTTCTCAGGCATGAGCTAGGTCCCGGTCCCTCCAGCCCCCCAACTCTGGGGGACACACATTAATTTCTCCAACGGGTTCTATTAAAGCTCTCTCACTGGGCATGAGGAGAAGGCAGAACATCCCCTTCATCCTTCTGTCCTTGGAGGATGAGAACTATAGCTTTCTACTGGCTCTGCTCTAAAATCCTTGCAATCCCTCCTCCTCTGACTCTTTTTATCCTCCATGTGAGTGAGGGAATTTAAAAGTCAAAATACTGGATCTTGGTTATCCGGCTTTGAGATTTCACATATGATCCAACGTGGCCTTTGGAATAATAATCTTTGTTCTATCCCGGTGCTTCAGTCCCAACTTCTAATTTTTTTTTTTTTAAAGATTTTTTATTTATTTATTCATGAGAGACAGAGAGCGAGAGAGAGAGAGAGAGGCAGAGGGAGAAGCAGGCTCCCAAGGAGCAGGGAGCCTGATGTGGGACTCGATCCCAGGACCCCGGGATCATGACCTGAGCCGAAGGCAGATGCTTAACCATCTGAGCCACCCAGGCGCCCCCAACTTCTAATTTAACACTTTGTTATATACACATGGTGATGAGCCCGCGCTGAAACAGAGGGAGAAGCTGAAGACAAGGAGAGCGGCTGACAGAGTTGGGGTCCAAAGCCTTGGTGGGGAATCGGTCTGGGGGAAAGGAGACAGGAGGGACAGGAGAGGGCAGTTCTTAGATGAGAGGAGACGGGCAAGGAATTAATGGAACTTCCATTCAATGATTTCTAGTTTCTCCATGAAACAGGAGGCCAGAGGTTTATTGAAGGACAGAGAAGAGGAAAATCATGATTGAACTGGTCTGAATCATTTGTATGATTCCCTCAGGACTTCTGAGGGAATTTCCAGTCCAGCTTAAACTTACAGCACCTTCTGCCCTGGCTCAGGCTGCTGACAGGGCGGAAGAGCTCCTCTTGCCTATGGGTAAGTGGAGGTTAATACTCCCCTGGCTGGCGCTGTTGGGAGAGGAGAGATGAGAGAGTACGTATACCAAAGAGTACGGATCACAGGACAAAGGAGCACCAGAAAAGCCCAAAGATAGCCAGACTCCCTGGTTTAGAGAGGAAACCTTTTATCTTTGCAAATAGACTCAAAGTTCAGGATTGAATGTCCTGAGTCACAGAAGCCCCAACTACACACTAACCAGCACCCCGCTGACTCCTACAGCTTGAAAGAGGAAGAGAATATGAAAGACCAGTCCTAATGTGGTCAGCAATTACTGACAGGTTTTGGGAACTGGTGGGAGGGAAGAATGAAGTTCTTTGGGCTTATTCAGACTCAGAATCTGAATGTGTGTTGATGTCCAGGATCGACAATGAAACTTTCTGATGTCTTACACACCTTTCTCTGCTGAATGGTAAGGATGATTGGGACTATAAGTTGGTGTCATGTATGACCAAATGTGGAGCCACCGCTCCTTCAACTGTAGGAGATAAAATTATAAGAACTGAAATTATTATTTTGGTGGCAACTCAAGGCCGGGGAAGAGAGAAAAGAAATAGAAAACGAAGCTTAAGAAATCCTCTCAGGGATGCCTGGTGACTCAGTCAGTTAAGCGTCTGCCTTCAGCTCTGGTCATGGTCTCCGGGTCCTGGGATCGAGCCCCACGTCGGGCTACTTGCTCAACAGGGAGTCTGCTTCTCCTCTACTCCTCCCCTCTGCTTGTGGTCTCTCTCTCTCACTCTCTTGCTCTCAAATAAATAAAATCTTAAAAAAATATATGGCCAAATGAAGACCATTAGAAAATGACACAATGGTGTTCCTGTTGAGGCCACGCATAGACAAAGTTTACTTTTACCAGAAAAGAGTAGGAATAGTTTGTCCCTGTTTTAAGCAGGCACTCCTGCTTGGCATTTCCTAAAAAACAAACAAACAAAAAAAAACAAAAAAAACAAACCCAGGGACAAACTACTATGCTTACATGACAAGCTGGTCTTGTTAACACTGGTTTTTAAAATGGCACTTCAACTGAGGATGGTCACTTGAAATTGTCCCCAGTGATTTTTGCGAGGCTATGTTGGACTAGTTAGAGGGCCACTGGGAAGCCATTTGGAATGTGTGTGAAAACAAAAATTAATTTCTAAAGAGAAATTTTGCTGTTTCTTCCGACCTCCCTGGCTTAAACTTGTCACATTGAAGAAACAGGTGGGATGGGTCCTTGGCATGGTGGCCCTGAATTGTGTGTATGTGATCTGCACACAATTTTCTCTCAACGGGATCAAAATCTTCAGTCTGAACAAAGTGAAATGTGTCCTCATGATTTTTTTTTAAAAGCATCACCACCCACAAGGGCAATTCCTTACAGGTAGTGGAAATAAAGGAAGGACACAGATTTCCTCAATAAGGCTCAGAGCTTTTGATTGCAATCCAGTGAAAATCTCCAGTGCTAATTATTGCCTGGATTTATTCAGCCGTGAAGCTTCTGACGTCTGCTGGCTTGAGGGTGAGGTACTCCATTTTAATGTTGCAAAACCTCCTAAATACCCACAAAGGCAACTGTTTATCTCAATCTTCACTTAAAACACCTGCTTACTGATACTTGATTATGTGTTTTGAGGCTTGTGATTGAGCAGCTAACACCTGGCTGATTAGGCTGATGTTTGATCATGTTTTGAAATGCAGTTTTACTATTTAGTGTGCACTTCCATGCTGCAAAACATTAAGTGGATTGGTTGTCCCAAAGCTCTT
This sequence comes from Neomonachus schauinslandi, assembly GCF_002201575.2. Taxonomy (NCBI): domain Eukaryota; kingdom Metazoa; phylum Chordata; class Mammalia; order Carnivora; family Phocidae; genus Neomonachus; species Neomonachus schauinslandi. The sequence goes on from NC_058414.1 coordinate 88,589,671, forward strand.
ATTGTTGTTTTTAAAAAATAACCATTACAGAATAATAGCTTGTTTTCACTGAAAGGGAAATGAACTTGACAATTCTTACTCGATGATGCAGTATTGTTCGTTAAGACCGTGGGTTTCGAAGTGTGGTACAAGGAGAACTTCTCTCGCACTCCTACCCTAGACCCGCTGAATCAGAGTCTCCGGGGGTGGGGCCTGTGGATTGACATTTTGAACTCAGAAATATTACTTTGAGAGAAGGCAACTTTCCTTTGGATCCTGAAGGACAGTGGGTAGCTTTTCTGGGTGGAAATTTCCGGTTCCTGTCTGTGAAGGCAGTCTGCATGGAGAGTCCAGAGGTTTGGGTTATTCTGTGGGAGAGCATGGGACATGAGTGAGTGCTCCACGTCATGCCTGCATGTGGGGCTGAGAGGTCAGGGACGTGTGCAGCCAAGGCCACTGTGGGGGCCTGCTTTCCCCCTCATTTTACGAATGAGACCATTGAGACCCTGGAAGGTGACCGAAGGTCATGAAAGATTTGAAGCTAGGGGCACCTGGGTGGCTGAGTCAGTTAAGCGTCTGCCTTCTGCTCAGGTCATGATCAGGGTCCTGGGATTGGGCTGCGATGAGCTCCCTGCTCAGTGGGGAACCTGCTTCTCTCTCTCTCCCTCTGCCCCTCCCCCTGCTCTCTCTCTCTCTCAAATAAAATCTTAAACTAAATAAATCTTAAACTAAAACTAGAACCCATGTTTTAGTCCCTACTTGTCCTTGTTCCCAGGTCATCAAAGTAAGAACTCTTGGAGAAGCCAGGCCCCTCCAGGCCTCCTCCCCAGCCTCCCCCCTACACAGGGCCCAGGAGGCTGACCTGCTTGGACTGCCACCAATGGCTCCCTGCTCCCTGGTTTCTGGCTGGACTTGGCCATCGGGAAGTACTGGCAGGAGACAGGCAGAAGAAGCCCATTGGGGTGGACACCGTGGTCAGCTCACCTTAGGGACCACGTGGATATGGGAGGGGAACAGCGTGACCAACCATTGTAATTTCCCCGGACGCGGACTTCCTAGGCCCGGACCAGGAGGGTCCAGGCAGACTGCAGGGGAGGGGTCCCTTTAGAATGTGACTGAAAAAAAAAAAAAAACTCAAGGGAGCTCAGGACAGTGGTTAAGACCCATCGAAGTGTAGTTGCTATTGCTGTTTTAAAAATAGCCACACACTTTATTATTTATTTGATTAGAAAATTGAGGGGGGGATGGGTGAAACAGGTGATGGGGATTAAGAGTACATTTATCACGATGAGCACCGAGTGATGTACAGAATTGTTGAATCACTATGTTGTACATCTGTGGCTAATGCTATGTTAATTATATTGGAAGTAAAATTAAAAAATAATTTTAAAAAATGAGATCATCCATGATATAAAATTAAAACATGTTGTAGGGTAAGTCTTTTTCCACTCTTGGCCTCTCTCCATTCTCTTCTTCAGAGGCAAACTGTGCCCAGTTTCTTTGCGTATCCTTCCAAAGGTGTTTTATACTCATTTAAGTGTATAAATACATTATTTAAAGCATCCAAATGGTAGCATCCAGTGCTCCTCCCCTTTTTTTCAGTTAACGGCATATTTCTGATCATTCAACAGGTAATAAAAAGCTGCCCTATTCTTTTTAGTGGTTGTATAGTATTCCTATACCTGGATCTGTTGTCGTTTATACATTTAGCAAGCCACCTGTCAATAGACTTTGAGTTTGTTTCTAATCCAGTGTCATTATTCATTCAAACAGTGTTGCAATGCAAATCCTTGCGTATCTGGTCATAGAGAATGTGCCCTTAAAACCCTGAGAGTCACTGTCAAACACTTCCATACAGACTGTGCGGATTTATGCTTCTATCAACAGGACAGAAAAGTGCCCGGGTCCCCACAGCACCGCCAAAAGCACACCCTCCATTTCAGCTACGGTCAAAGCGTGGTTAAGCAAATCCTAATTTTTGTTGGTAAAGCAGACCTCCCATTTTTCCTTCCTAAATGGTCTCTTCCCAGCGATCTCGGCAAAACTCTCCTCTAGCCAGAGCCATTTCCTGTCTTCTTTGCTGCTTTTGCTGGGTCAGCTTGTTAGCTTTAATTGTCTTCCAAATCATCTCCAGCTGTGTCATTCTTCTGGAACTGCCCAGTTACGGGAAATGCTGTCAAAACCAAGGGTGTGTCTGCAGGGATAGACCAAGGTCTGTGCAACCAGTAGCCAAAGTTGGCAACTGGAGAATAATCAGCACTTTTTTTTTTTTTTTTTTTGGTGTGAAAATAGGTCAGACCCATAAAGGCATTGAGGCGCTGGAGGCGTCATGCCAGGGCAACCATACCAGAACTCAGACTCTACCCTTTTAACATCCAGAACTTCTTACGAACGCAAAGGACATCTTGTGAGCAGTTCGATTTCCTAATCCCAGTATTCCCCTTCCCTACCTCCCTTCTCCAGATATTTTGTATATGTGGAGACACAGATGTAGAAGTAGATCTCTTCAGGTCTCCTCCAGCGAGGGGTGTGTTGGAGTCCACTTGTACCAGTGTTTGAAGGCTGATTAGGTTCTTAGGAATTTAGGGAGCTGGTTGTTAACTATAGCGATTATTGAGAATTATATAAATTTAAAAATCACATCTTTACTAAAAACAAAGGTAATAAATATTCAAAACACATCACTGTCTAATTATTACAGTACATTTTATTTATGTCTTTGAGTTTTTTACATCAATCGTATCTGTATCATGGAAATACTACATAACGGTGAGCTACTGGCCATCCGTCCTCAACTCAGTGGTTCGTGACAGCGCTTGGTTGCTTGACATTGATCGTGACGGGAGTATTTACACCAAGGAAATGGTCAAATGCTATAAATCCGTGCTTGATTTATTATATTCTAGACTTAAAGTAAAGGAGAAAATATTAATAATGCACATTAGACTTAAAAGTCTGTCATGACCAGAGCTGAAGGGGAGAGAGGAATTAGTTCAATGAACATAATTTGTACAAAAGTGAGTGTATCGGTGGATCTCATCCTATTTAATAACAATACATTTATTGGGAAGAGACTTAGCAGACTGATATGCAATTCTATTTGTCAAATCATGGTGGAATTATGACCATAATTTGACCACGAATGCAAGGGTTCAGCAAAAATTAACTGTGGAATCTTCAGTTGGGTATTTTATTACAATCTAGAAATTGTGTATTGTAAATGCATGTTATATCAGCAAAATCTATAGTATCCTTATACATGCATTCACCCATTTGTCCTTTTTTTTCCTTTTGGAGAGTTGGTTGTTAAATATTTACCTGTACACACCATCTCCAGCTTCAGAATTCTGTGATTATACTAGATTTTATGCTGTTATCTCAAAAGAAATCATGCCATTTTCCTTGGTCCACATTCTGTACAGAGAGCCTAAGAGATGATGAAGACGCCATTTGCCTCCTTTCTTGAGGAGTAAAGCTGGGGCCTGGGGAGTCTGTACGTACCTGGAGTTCTGTGTGTCAGTGATGACTAAGTTGAGGATTAGGCCTAGTGCTGAGGAGGTGGCTGGCCTGGAGCCAGGCCTCTTCTGCTGAACCTTCTTTCTGTGCAATGGCCATAAGATTTTGGCATTTTCCAAACTCAGGAATTAGCAACCCTCCTGAATTAGCAAGCCAAGTCCTCATTTATTCGCTCTAAGGTAGGTGGTGCCAGGAATACATTCTAACTTCTGAAAGTTCTCTTAATCCAGGTTCTGGCCAAAGTCACTACAGAGAAGAATTCTTTTATTAAGATAAAACCCACTGAAACATAAGATCAAAAAGTCTGAAATTTCTTTAAACTTTTGACATGAACGAAATATTTGTGATTTTGTTCCTCATCTGAGGGAGGTTTTCATCTTGCCCTATGTGACTTGAGCAGTGGGGCACATTCCTTGCACCAGTGCCCTGGGTTTCAGGGCCCCTGAGAAGCTGTGGGTTGCTGGGGGTGTTCCTAGCATGTGTCAGGGATTGGCGGGTGTTGGCCTGTGATACTTATTTTACTTGGCGTACCACCCGGAACTCATCAAGGTAAACAAGAGATACTACTTCTGTTTATATAATAGTAAAGAGGTTTATTGACCAGAAATTAGATAGGCCAAAAATCCTTTAGGGAAGGTTCTAGAACTAGGTTTGGAAAGCAGGCATGAATAAGAGACATGTCATCAACGAGGACCACAACCCCAATCACATTCCAGACTACAGCTGGGGAGAAGCTCCTATGGAGACACATTCACCCAAGATCCTGCTTTTGCCATCCCTGAGCACTGGGCATGTCCACTTATGTCACCTCTGCCGCTGGCCCAGGGCACTGGACATTCCTGCCCCTGGAAGTGCCAAGCTGCTGTCATGGCCACTGCCACACTGCCGGAAGGATGCTCTGCCTCTTTTGCATGTTGTACTAAGGCCAGACTCGAAGTCCAGCCTTTTGCCTTTGCTGAGCTGCAAGGGAGCCTAGGAAAAAAACTATTTGGCTCTGCTTTCTACAGAGAAGCACGAGGGGGATATGCTATAAACAAGGGAGGATACTCATTGCTGAGTAACCAAAAAAGACAAATGTTCACGACACTTGGGTGTGTGCTCTGCAGATGTATATGCGCTCACATGTCACCTGGGGTGTGCCTAGGTACATGGGAACTTTCTGGTCAGCTTTGGTTCCATGGGACCACTACTTATTGTACCTCCTCTACTCTAAGCGGGATGCTCTTAGACCCCTTTCTCTTCTGCAGGCTTTGGGATGAGTCTGGAAGAGATGCTGGATCCGTGTTGTTTCCGTTGCATGCTCTCTTGGCTGTCCTCAGGACAGCACCCCAGGCTCCTCCAGGGTGCTCTGGGTCATGATGCTTCTCCTGCCCCATGGCTCAGATCTCTCCATACTCAGCCCGTAGTTGGTCTGCAGTCCCATGAAGCAAAAGGGTATAAGACACAAGGAGCTGGAGCCTTACTCATGCTTCCTGGGGTCTCCACTGCCCCAGCATGAGTCCTCTCAAAACTCTGGCCCATGTTGCCTGGCGTATCACAAGGGCTCAATCCCTTGTTTTGGGTTTCATTTGGAAAAGTGCTTAGTCATTGCTTTTGGTTAGGTAACTATCAAAATAACCTATTATATTTGTTTGGCACTAGAGAGTTTTCAAACACTTCCACAATGAGGAACTCATTTTATTGTGTTGGCCTCCTCTGAAATAGCCCAGGCCATTTTTATCCCCACCATGGAGTCAAGCCACTGAGGCCCAAAGGGCCTGAGGTCACACAGCTGCTATGGGGCAGGGTTGGCCTTGGCCCTAGCTTCCCTTACCCTTCACCTGGTGCTCCATGGACTGTTGTGCAGCTTCTTGACATGTGTTGCTATGAAGAAGAATTCACCCAAGATCCAGCATCGCTGTGGACAGTTGTGCCTCCTGTGGAGTTTGTAGAACCCTGTCTGAGCTCTGTCCCGGCCGCCAGGCCAGGCTGTGTGAGCCAGGCTCCCTCTAAGGATGGGAGGTGCTCTCACCCAGAACAGTCTTTGTTGGCAGCCTCATGCCGTGCTGCTCAGGAATTTTCTCGTCTTTCCTAGCCCCTGCTCTCTCAGAGGCAAGGCAGAAGCAGCTGATGAAGTGGTCACAGTCCCCTAAGAGGAGGCCAGTGGGTGGAATTCCCAACAACACCAGCTCTGAGGTTTGGAAGACAAACGACTTGGGTTTCGGTTGAATGGGAGTGTCAAGTTATTCCAGCCTGATGAGATTACAGCTCAGAGGATCACGAGGAATTGATTCTTCCAGAAGAGGAAAACCAGCTGGCACAGGAGCTCTGCAGGGCCTTCTGCTAAAGGTAATGCGGGGTCACGGGCTGACAGGTTCCAGGTGATGACGGGATTAGGGCAAGGGGGAACTGGCGTGTGAATAAACGCAAATTATAGTCCGTGATGAGCCCAAGGAGCATAAGGAAGGTTGACAGACGAAAACATGACTTTGATGATCCAGAGGCACCAGCTTATGGGTCCCTTCTCTTTCTCCAGACACAACGGAGAGAGGCTGGAGTCTAAATGGAAATGCAGAGGTCTTGGATGTCAAGGGAAAGCAATGGAAAGATACGGGGCCCAGGGAGAGGCAGGGAAGAAGAGGGAGGCACTTTCCTGAGTCACAGAATTTAATGGGGAAGCCCCAGATCTCAGAAATCAAGGCAATATTTGCAAAAATCACAATTCAAAAATAATCTGTAGTGAACAGGATACTGACTTGGATACCGGCCATATGGAGCCATATTGGAGCCTCAGGCAAAAGGAAAAATCAGTAGTACTGATCCCATCTTTATTTAAAATGTTTGCATTTTGTTCATCATGAAGCTTTTTCCATTTTTTCCCATTTTTTATTGTGGCAAAGTATGTATAACACAAAAGTTATCATTTTAACTATTTTCAAGTGCACCGTTGAGAGGCATTAAGAGTGTTCACACTGTTAGACATCCATCACCACCGTCCATTTCCAGAAGTCCTTTCCTCTTTCCCAATTGAAAGTCTGTCCCCAAGAAACACTAACTCTCCATCCACCCCTCCCCCAGCCCCTGGCAACTGCCATTCTACTGTGTGTTTCTATGAATTTGACTGCTCTCGGCTTCTCCTGTAAGTGGAATCAATCAGACAGTATTTGTCTTTTTGCAACTGGCCTATTTCACTTAGCGGAATGTCCTTAAGATCCATCCATGTTTTTTTGCTTATTTGTTTTGTTTCGTTTTTTGGAGAAAGAGAGAAAGTGTGTGAGTGGGGGCAGGAGAGGGGCACAGGGAGAGGGAGAGAGAGAATCTTAAGCATGCTCCACACTCAGCAAGCCTGACTTCAGGACTTGATTTCACAACACTGAGATCATGACCTGAGCCAAAACTAAGAGTTGGACGCTTAACCAACTGAGACACCGAGGTGCCCCTAGGTCCATCTATGTTGTAGCATGTGTCAGAATTTCCTTCTTTTTAAAGGCTGAATAATATTCCATTGTAGGTATACAACACATCTTGCTTATTCATTCATCCATCGATGGATATTTGGGTTGTTTCTGCTTCCTGGCTAATGTGAATAAGGCTGTGATGGATGTGGGGATTCAAGTCTCTCTTTCAGTTCTCTTTGGGTACATCCCCAGAAGTGGAATTGCTGGATCATGTGGTAATTCTATATTTAATTTTTTGAGGAAGCTTCCAACTGTTTTCTACAGCAGCTTTTGCATTAATTTTTTAAAAAATATTGCATTTGAATATTATTTACCTGAAGTCCTGAGCTTTTCAGGACTTGTTGCAACCTCATCCCAGCCCTGGAACACAATCCCTGATGCCCAGTGCTTCATACATGGCACCAAATGGAGCCACGGAGCTCTTTGCCAGAACCATGGAGGGTCCACTTTGCTGGCCCGTTATTTATGTTTTGCCCTTATTTGGGAAGATGATATTTTGGGTGGTTTTTCCAGTGTGAGTCCAGGTAACACAAACCTACCTGTTGCCTTGTGTTACTGGTGTAGATCGGTGAAGGAGCCATCAGGATTGGGGTGCAATCTGTGACCAAGATACTGTTCTGATGGGATGCTCATGGTTCTGAGCAGGAAGTGTATCTGCTGGCACTCTTGATCCTAAATTTAATTGGCAGCACTTACTTCTACATCGTCCCCTTGGTTTTCTTACTTTTCAAGTGAGTTTTTCTTCCATCAAAGGAGCCAACAAGATTTTGATCACTTTCTGCCATCTTTATTTTTTGTTTTGTTTTTATACTTGGTAAAAAGAAGAGCAGCCTCTGCTCTGGAATCAAACAGGACCTGCATTTTGACACAACACCCTTGGGCAGTCTGAGCACGTTCTGGAATTATAGAAACAGGCTCATCTGAGAAACAAATCAGTTCTATTTGTTGTACCCGAGAGGAAAGCGCAAGTGTTCACTGATGCCCATGGTGGTCACCCTCTGGGAGCAGAAGGTGCCTTTGAAGACGGATACATTTGGGAGACCCCAGACAGGTGCTCACCATTCACTTCTTGGGATTTCTCGCCAACAGGGTAATTCACTTTTTGGCTTTTTAGGTTAAATATGGGGTTCCTGAGTAGTGATTTCCACCCCCATTTTGGAAGGTTTCTTTTCTCACCTTGAAGCTCTATGTTCTGTGAAGGTTGGTGAATGGCCTCCGTTGTTCTTATGCTCATCCTCAGGCATGGGAGCTATCTCCTTGTCTCACACCCAGGGACTTTCTGTTCTTTTCTTACTTGGAGACTGAGTAGGGAATGGATATGGGAATGTAGAAAAACATTATACCATTGACTGATGGTGGATGAGCCACTTAATATCTTTGTGCCTCAGTTCAATGGTTCAGCATCAACATTAACATGTGACTTCTCGCCGCCTTTGTGTCTGTCGGGAAGAGACCTTTGATATGAGGAGAGATGTTGATTAAATATAAGGGTGTGTTGCTGGTTGGCTACATGCATTAATTCTACAAATAATTATGGGAGTCCTGCTAAAGCACCTGGCGCCATTCTAGGAACACAAAAGGTATAGGAGATTGCTAAAACATGGTTGGGGTACAGTTTGGGGCACAGACAAGTAAAAGGATTTGATAAGGGTATATGTTTAGTGTAGTGCCTAGTATAATAGCTCAACAAGTGGTAGTCCTTGTTTCTGTGGGCACTGTCCTGGGTCTTGGCAAACAAAGATGAAGAAGCTGTAATTCTTTCCCTTAACTGGATAGTCTAGAGGGTGCTATACACAAGTGTGGGTTAGAAGCTAGGATGCTCATCTGCCTCAGTTACTCCTCACAAAATCCTTCCACAGGTTAGGAAACAAAGGCTTATGGCAGCCCTATGATATCTTTCAGACATGCAAATAGTAAAAGAAAAAAAAGCCAAAATTCAAACCCAGGGAATGCTGATGCCAAAGCCTGAGCTGTTTTGTCTTGAGGAGATGTTGGTCAGTGTTTGTCAAATGAATATTCATTTGTGATATGTGCATGAAAATGCCCAGACAGGCAGTGCTGGAGACACAAGAGGGGCTGAAAAGATTTTAAAAGAATACCTGCATTTTTTTTCCTCCTGCAATGTGTACATATAAAGGAAAAAGGGAGGAAAGAGCAACCAAAGCCCATCCTCTGTGAATCAATAGCAGAAAAAGATGCAGGCTCCATCAAAGACTCCAGATTTTGCAGAGCATGAAATTACCAGATGATGATCTCAGAATTGACAGCTGAAAACTGTTTCCTTCTGTTGGGATGATTTCGGTCTATTGTCCTTGCTTTTGCCCTATATCCTACAGGCTAATACCCTTTTCTTTTTTGTTCTCGAATCAGGGAACAGATTTGGGTGAGTGACAGGGAAGCGGAGGTGGGCAGACAGCTGAGAGGAAGATGGAGCTGGTGGTCACTTTGCTTTCTTAGGACTATTTGATGAAAGCTTTGTACCCTCTGGCTGTCAGGTCTGTCCAGAATCTCATCAAATATGCTAGCATATTCTGAAGTGAGTTTTTCTTTCTCAAACAGAAAATTGGATTTTTAAAAAAAATATAAAAGTAATACATATTCATTGAGGTACGTCGAAAAGTATAGAAGGGAGTGAACATATTCATTGAGGTACATTGAAAAGTATAGAAGGGAGTGACCATCACTTGCTATCCCATTACCATCTGATACACACATACACACATACCCACACATATTATATTAGAAAAAGGGGATCCTACTGTGATAGACACATCCTGGGTACATGCACAATAATTTTTCTTACTCTGAGGCCATCTTAATAATCAGGGTTTCATTATTTGATAAACCAAAGCTGCTTGGCTTTGGTGTAGACATCAGATCCAACCTAGACTAATCTACACCAACTCAAAAAATGTTCTTTGGAATTTTTTTTTTTCTACTGAGATCCATGAAACTATGCTGGTTTCAGCCCTTTCCTCATTCTCAGTTGTTTTATTCTTTAATCCCATGAAATTTTCCAACATGTGAAGCCATGCCCTCCCTCCCTCCCTTTCTTTTTCTCCTTCTGTCTCTCCTAGTCCAGCCAGAAGCAATTCTTTACATCCTGAAGAAACTTAGTGAATACAGTATTTGCTGCTTTCCAACCTTGTCTACTTAATGATGTGTTTTGGGCATTTTCCCAGGTCAATAAATAGAGTCACAGATACATGTATAATGGCTGCATAATATTCCAGTGAATGGGCATACCACAATTTATATAACTAAAGGGAAACCGTTTTCAGCTGTCAATTCTGAATCTGGTGTCTGGTAATTAAAAGTTACTTTTTTTTTGGCTTTTATAGAGAATCCTGCAGCAAACATTACTATATGTATCTGTTTGTGTTTGTTGTATTTTCTTCTACTTCTTAAAATCTTATCCTGGCATTCTTTTTCTAGTTCCTTGAGTTGAATTTTTTCTTTTCAATCTTTTTCTTTATTTTTAATTTTGAAGACATTGTTTAAAGCTCTAAATTGCTGACTACAATCCAAACTGCACCCAGAAATTTAAATATGCATCAGTTTCATTGTGGTTCAGGTCAAAATATTTTGCAGTTTCATTGATGATTCTCTCTTTAATCTGAGCATGATTTAAGAGTACATTTTAAGTTTCAAACATATGAGCTGTTGTTTGTTAAAACTTTATCACAGGGCTTAAAAAAAAATCTCAGCACATTTAAGAATATTGAGATCATAAAGAATGTGCTTTCTAATCCAGTGTAATTAAGCTAAAAATCACCACCACCAACAACAAAAGACTCAAAATCCTTTATATTTGGAAATTTAGTAATACTCTCATAAATAACTTATGCATCAAAAAAAAGTCACAATAAAAATGTTAAGATATTTTGAACTGAATCATAATGAAACTATGGCAGATGAAAACTTGTGGATGCAGTTTCAGTCTTGCTTAAGGGGAAACTCACAGCACATTTACATGCACATATTTAAAAAGAAGGCTGAAAATCAATAAGCTGAGTACCCATTTCAAGAAGGTGGAAGCAGCAGTGGTGGCAACAAATCAAATATAAATATTCACTAAAGATGCCAGTAGGGTCACCTTCAGTGGAGATTCATGTCTCTTTTCTCTGTCTTCATATCTAGAGTTTTATGATTTTTGAAGATGCTTCCATTTGGCCTCTCAGGCTTTTAGTCCAGGATCAAGTTTCGTGATGGTATTTTGGCGTTCCTGCTCCATGGAAATGCTGGGAAGATACAGATCAGTATCTTAACTCCTGATCAGGAGGCTCCTCTCAGGTCCACAGCCTACTTCTCAGCTGGTTTCCATGAGGCAAGAAATGCTCATCTTCCCTCTCCCCCTGTCGCCTCCCAACAGCGGCCTCTAATAGTCAGTCTGAGGCTAATTCCCTTGTTATAGACTGAAAGTTGGTGCTCCTTTCCAAATTCCTATGTTGAAGTTTAACCCCAACCATGGCTGTATTTGGAGATGGGGCCTCTAAGGAAGTAGGTTAAATGAGGTGGTGAGGGTGGGGCCCTTATATGAAGGGACAGGGGAGAACTCCCTCCCTCCTTACCTCCTTCTTGTACGTATGTGCGTGCATGCTTGTGCATAGAGGAAAGGCTATATGAGGACATCCTGAGAAGGTGAGCATCCATAAGTCAAGAAGAGACCTCTCCAGAAACTGAAGCCATTGGACCTTGATGTGGGACCTCCAGCATCTAGAACTGTAAGAAAATAAGTGTCTGTTGTTCAGGCCACCTGGTCTATGGTATTGTGTTATGGAAGCCCGAGGAGACTAACACACCTTCCTTCAGGGTAACCAAACCATTGTTGCCCCTGCCTGCTTTGGGGCTCAGTAGCCTGTATCCTGTCTCTAGTCCTGATCACTTTGCTTTGCAGCTGCTCCACAGGGATGTTTATTTTATTTTTGTGTCCAACTATGACTTTTAGCATTTCATTTTTTTTTTAACGTATTTTACCTACTTTGGGGTGAGCTAGGGAGTACATCAAATGTGTGCACACTGTTTAAGATCTTTTGTGATTTCTAGTAAGAAAGAATCACATGGAGACAGATGTGCTGTTTAATTTTGCCCTAGAAATTAGAGATTCAGTGGCCTTACTGAATTGCTTTTTTTTTTTTTTTTTTTTTTTTGGCAGAGCATTTTGGATCAAATGGCTACTACTTCATAGTTACTAATTATTCCAAGATCCACTGTGAATCAGTACTTAAGCAGATCATCCTGGGGGAGGCCGTCAGCCACTCCTTTGCCTTTCTTCATCCCCCATCTACAGATCATGGCATCTCTTCAACCACAGTTCACTCCAGCTCCTAGTGTTTCTCTTTCCACATTACTACCAACTCCCAGCGTGACCCTCCCAGGCAGAAATGGCAAAGTTGCATCTTTTTTATGGACCTAAATGAGACTCAGGTTGGGAAACTAAGCCACAGTGATGTATTGTTGGTGAATGTGAATGTCTGTTGACGTAACATCACTGCTTTTGAAGTGAGAGATGATAGTACTGATGGTGCCCACATAAAGCAGATGCACCTGGACGCGATACGCACAGAACTGTGGGTCTCCTCCCTCTGCTCACCCACTGGTGGCTTCTTAGCAGAGGCAAACTGTTACAGCCTCCACAGCCATTTGCGATTCTGCCTCATGGGCTGAAATCAGAACTGGGGCCTCCTATGACCTCGGACATCGTTCTTTCTCAGTGTTACAGGATCACATAGTTGTGTCTGTTTCCAGCATGTAGCATTCAAGTTTGACAACCAAGAATCAAGTGGGACACATGGTTTCAGATGCACTTCTCTTGAGTTCCAGGGGTCTGTGTAGGCAGGTGGAAATATGATGGACTTTGTGTGGCCCAGATCTTAGTCATCCATCCACGAGCCATGTGGCCTTGGGCAAGGTCTGCGAGCTTAACCTCTGTGAGTTCACCTGTAACGTGGACATTGTAATGCATACTCCACAAGGTTGGCGTGGGTGTGTTAAATATAGGTGAAACCCCCACCCTGTGTCTGAAGGTATTCAAGAGATACTCCTTTCTTCCCTCCCTCCCTCCCTGACTCTGCAGTGATTGGTTGCCAGCTCTCTGCAGTCATCCCACCCCCCTGCACTCTGTTCCTAGGTGTTGGTGTAAAATGGGAATCCAGCTGTTTGATGACTCAGATGTTCTTTTATTTCCATAACACTCTGACCGTGATATCACAGCTGTTCTTTGGGTGGTTTGTTGGGTTTGTCCCGTGACCCCCACCCCTGCCACAGTCACTTCTTGGCTAAAGAGCCATGCGGTCATTTATGAATATATTGATTAGGAGAAAGCTAGAGATCATTATAAAAAGCCTTAAAAGGAAAGTGGGGTGGACTAGAACCTTCCAGAGGAGGGTGAAGAACTTGAAATTGCTGAGCACAGCGATGGGAATGATCCCTTCCCCATGTGAGAAGGCTGACTGACAGAATTTTTGTTCTTAGAGAATTCGCTGGAAGGAAAGGGGGAAGAGCAGGCTTGCTGTCTGGAAGGAAAGGGGGAAGAGCAGGCTTGCTGTTTTCGGCAATTCTAAACCCTGGAAAAACTATAAAACAGTTGGACTTGGTCTTTGACACAATCCCACCTCCTCTTTTTGTGTCCTCTCTCCCCTACCCTTCATTCAGCCGCTGTGACACCCCCCCCGCCCCAGGCCTGGCTTCCTCAGTTCTCATAAATTTGCCTCTTCTTCCCTCAAATTGAGTATTCTCTTGGTGCCCGATTGTCAGACTTCCCACAGAGGAAATAGATCTGAGGAATCAATTCATAATATGTTTCTCTCTACAGAGTTCTTTGCAAGCTCTTCCCGAGATGTTTGCATTTTAGAAGCATTGCTTTTTAGGGGAATAATATATTTAGTTGGGCTATCCTATGCAAATTGTAAGAAAAAAATAAGGGTATGATGTGACTTCCCCAAGAAAGCTGGGTTAATGTGAACACAAAATGAGGCATGAGGATGCGTATATATTCCAATGTGACTCCATGGGCATCAGATTTCTCTTGGAGTTTTCACATATAGTTTTGGACTCCTAGCTTGAAGAAACACATGGACATAATGGGATACATTTGGATTAGTAAGGAGTAAAGAGGAGGTTCAGCAAGGCCTGGAGAGCTTTCCTCTACTCTCATGAGGGATGTCTTTTAGGAAGGGGGTAGATTTGTTCAACATCATATTGCCAAGGGTGAAACTAGGACCACTGGGTGAAACGTACATGGAGGTTTTGTTTTGTTTTGTTATAAAGTAAGCTCTACACCCAATGTGGGGCTTGAACTCATGACCCCAAGATCAAAAGTCACATGCTCTACCGACTGAGCCAGCCAGGCGCCCCAAGATGGCTGTTCTTTGAATCAGAACTGCCCAAAGATGCAGTGGGCTGTCAGAAGGATGGCTGTTAAGGGGATTCCAGTCCAAATGATCAAGGCTATCCATGAGTGAAATCCCAGAGGGCAGCCTGTGGGTGGAGTAAATTTTTGGAGTAGGGACAGATACCTTCCCAGGGTTTTATATCATCTTCCCTAGGCAAGTGAAGGCTGAGCCTTAAAGATGGCTGGTGTTATCTAGATGAGAGGAAAGAAGGGACCACGGGACCAAGGCTTTTCTTTCTTGCATTCACATAACCACCCAGCTGCGGGAAATGGACATTTCGTTTATTTGCTGTCGTGGCAACTCTCTGCAGGCTCCTGAATGCTTATGAGTATGAATCATTTTTATTTTATCGCTGTAGACTGAGTCCCCACCAAGATAAGGAGGCATCTTGCCAGATCTAGATATGCTCTTTAGATGATAGAATAAATTTAAAAATCTTGAGGATCAAATTAATTTTACTTTTGACCCCAGACAATCTCTCTCTTCCAAAGAAAACTAATCTGAAAGATTTATATAAGGTATTCAAGTTTCTTTGGATCTTATGCAAGCCTGACCCAATCTTACCCCGGTGAGTTTTTTGGTATAGTAGAGCTTTGGGAATTAAATTTTCTATGAACTAGCAAGAAATGAGAGAAAGCAGTACTTGATATGTGCTGGAGACTCTCATACAGTCCAGAAACTTAAAGACCAGTGCAGTTTTATGGGCAATAACTCATAAGCTCTGTATATCCAATTGTGTTCTTTTCCTATTTCTCTCTTATCAGAATCCTTTCTTTCAAGGGTCAAAATTAGTATTTAATAAACCATTATTTACCAGAATGCTATACAAAGCTTTTTTTTTTTTTATAAGATATTTTTTTTTTTTTAAAGATTTTATTTATTCATTTGAGAGAGAGAATGAGATAGAGAGCATGAGAGGGGGGAGGGTCAGAGAGAGAGGCAGACTCCCTGCTGAGCAGGGAGCCCGATGTGGGACTCGATCCCGGGACTCCAGGATCATGACCTGAGCCGAAGGCAGTCGCTTAACCAACTGAGCCACCCAGGCGCCCTGGAATGCTATACAAAGCTTTTAAAAATGCTTATGACTCAGACAATAGAGCAATCACATAAAATCAAATATGTGGATGCTAAGTCACAATTTAAAATTCCCATTTGACTTGTCTGCTCTCCTTAAACCCTGCAAAGAATACTGACAATATTGAAAATTAAGTATCTTTTATGAGTAACAAATTCCTTTCTAATGAAAAATTTTTATGGTGGTTTACCAATGGAAATTGCAAATACATAAGGATAAAACAATAGATTCATGAAACCAATAACCATTAAAATAAAAACTCTAAGCAAACCAGGAATAGAAAGAAACTTCTTAAGCCTAACACAAACCTATAATCAACAAAAAACCTATAGCTAACATCATACTTACTGGTGAAAGACTGAATGCTTTCTCCTTAAGGTAAGGAACCAGGCAAGAATACCTGCTGTCACCATTCCTATTCAACAATGTATTGGAGGTTCTAGGTGGTACAATAAGGCAAGTAAAAGAAATAAAAGGCATGCAAATTAGATGAAGTAAAACTGTCTTTATACCCAGACAACATGATCTTCTATGTAGGAAACCCGAAGCATCTACAAAATAAAGCTCCTAGAACTAATATCTTATATTTGCAGGATACAAGACCAATGTATAAATTCTATTTCTATACACTAGCAGTTAGACATTGAAATGAAAATTACCACTGCCAATAGCCTCAAAAATATGAAATATTGAGGAGCAAATTTGACAAAACACATGAAAGACCTGTACACTGAAAACTACAAAACGTAGCTGTGAGAAACTAAAGAACGCCTAAGTAAATGGAGAGAGAGGTCATGTTCGTGAATTAGAAGAACTGATACGTTAAGATATCAGTTCTCCTGAAATTGATCTATAGATCAAAGCAAACCTAATTAAAATCCTAGCAGAACTTTGTGTGTGTGTGTGTGTGTGTGTGTGTGTGTGTGTGTAGAAATTGACAAGCCAATTCAAAACTTACAAGGGTATTCAAAGAACATTGACTAGGCCAAACAACTTTTACAAAGAAGGACAAAGTGGGAGGACTTAAACTGCTTGACTTCAAGATTAAAAAGTATAATCATAAAGACAGTATGGTATTGGCATAAAAATAGACCTAAGCAACACAATCAGAAGTCCAGAAATAGACCTTCACGTATATATCAATTGCTCTTCAATAAAGGTGCCAGGGCAATTCAATTGGGAAAGGAGAATCTTTGCAACAAACAGTACCGGGAAAACTAGAGGGCCAGATGTGAAAAACCAAAACCAAACCATCAAAAAGCACCTTAACCCTTGCCTCACATAACCTACAAAAAGTAACTTGACATGCATCAGAAACCCACATAGGAGAAGTGAAACTATGAAGTTTCGAGCAGAAGACATACGAGAAGATCTTAGCAACCTTAAATTTGACAAGGATTCTAAAATAGGACACAAATTAAAAACCGAATTAATTGGACATACTCAAGAAATATTTTTTAAAGCCATCGCTATGACAGTGAAAAGGCTGGGTCATATACAGGGAGATATTTGCAAAACATGCAAACTTGCTGCTCTGTAGACATTTATCAAATCAATAAATTTAAAATGTGGCTCCAGCAGTTGCACTATGGCTATTTACCCAACGAATACAAAAACACTGGTTTGAAGGGGTATCTGCACCCCTATGTTTAAAGCAGCATTATTTACAATAGCTAAATTATGGAAGCAGCCCAAGTGTCCATCAACTGATGAATGGATAAAGTGATATACATACACACAATGGAATACTCAGCCATAAAAAAAGAATGAAATCTTGCCATTTGTGATGACGTGGACCGAGCTAGAGAGTTTAATGCTAAGTGAAATAAGTCAGTCAGAGAAAGACAAATACCATATGATTTCACTCATGTGGAATTTAAGGAACAAAACTAATGAGCAAAGCAGAAAAAAATAGGAAGACAAACCAAGAAACAGACTCTTAACTACAGAGAACAAACTGATGGTTACCAGAGGGGAGGTAGGTGGGCGGATGGGTGAAACAGGTGATGGGGATTAAGGAGGGCACTTGCTGTGATGAGCACCCAGTGAGGTAGGGAAGTGTTGAATCACTATATTGGACACACAAAACTAATATTACACTGTATGTTAACTAACTGGAATTAAAATGAAAACTTCGAGAAGTAATTTAAAGGGTGGTACAGAGAATTTTAGTTATTTTTTTTATTATGTTATACAATGTGAAAGTATATTTCTAAAGCTTAAATAGAATCAAAATTGTTGGAAAAATTAAAAATAAATAATTTTTTAATTTTAAAATAAATAAAATAAAAAAATAAAATTTTTTTCTTAAAAAATGTGGCAGTTCCTACTTGTTGGAGCAAGACCTTTTCCCCAAGCTAATGAAGAGGCTTCTCCCAATCTCTGTGACTTCCTCTCTTGCTTAAGATCACATTTTGTGAGTCACATACTCCAGAAAGTTTTGGAATAAGGCTCAAAAATCCAGGCTGAGGCAAACTTGTCAATGGGAAAATTTGTCTTTAGCTTCTCCTCTTTTTTTTTTTTTTTTTTTTTTTCCACAGAACTTTATTCATCTAATGCGAGAGTCAGCAAGTGTTTTTTTTGTAAAGGTCCAGGTGGTAAATATTTTAGGCTTTCTGGGCAATCGGTTCCCTTTCGAAACTACTCACCTGGCTGTTGTAGTGTCAAAGCAGCCAGGGACACCATGGAAACACATGGGCATGGCTGTGTTCCAATAAAACTTTATTTACAGGAACAAGCATTGGGCTGAATGTGGCTTCCAGGCGATAGCTTGCGGACTCCTGCTCTAGGGTTGAATCTATTAGGCAGCATTCATTGAAGTTGAAGCTACACTTTAGCCTTTAGATAATGGGACTGCTAATAAAAGCCATCTGGGTTTCTGAAGAAACTGCTTGAGCCATGTTTTGAATCATACACGAAAGTACACGATCCAGAAGGTTGGAAAGGCATGCCGGGACTGACCACACTGACACTCATGACGTGTCTATGGCACCCCGAGGCTCACAACTCTTGTAGTGTTGTTTACTGGAGATGTGCACAGTAAGCCCTGTTTCTGTGAAGTGTTATAGGTAGAAACTGGATCGTATTTGGTGGCAGAGTAAGTGGGAGGGAAAACAAAGTGGGTGGCAAGTATGGCTCATGTGTCAGGGGTCCCTAAGTTCTTCCATGTTCAGCAATATGTTAGAAGCATTCCCAGACTTGGCGGGTAATTGTACTCATTGCTAAGATTTATTACACTAATGCACTAAGGGTGTACATCTAATCATAAGGGGAAAAGACACAGGCAGAGTCTGGAGGAATCTATATGCAGACTTCCTTATGCTCTATTCCTCCCATGAGGGGTTGCAAAATGCTCACTCCTTTCCATGTGTGATGTTTCTGCCTAGGGAATTCTATTTGAGACTCAGAGCTCAAGGTTTTTCTTGGGGGCTAGTCATGTAGGCACCGATTGCATAGCTAGTACCAAAATTTCAGGCTCCCAGAAGGAAAGCAGGTGTTTAGCATAAACCATGTTGTTTGTACGAGTAGTCCAGGCACTGTAAACCTCCCTTACCATTCAGGGAACCTTCTGAGTGTCTGGTTCCCAGATGCCAACCATGCAAGCAGACTTTTCTAAGGGTAGCAATCTCAGACCTGCTATGTTAACTCTTTTCTACACATACCCCTACTCTGAGACGTGCAAACAAGGGAAAAGGCATGATAGGGCAGGACATAAAGGCAATGGCGATTTTGGATCTTGTATGAATATTAAGTCTTCATGATACGACAGTATATGGGCCCCCATGGGATGATGTGATGTGCGCCGCACTCTGCCTCCCTCACATCGTGACTCGTCTTGGTTCTTATTTACGTCTGTTCATGCTGGTGCAAAACAGCCTCCTCCCAGGCCTCCCTGCCTCCATCCCACTTGTGACAGTATGTTATGCACGGGCTGCCAGTTCATGACCTTGGCTCCCATTTTTTTTTTTTTTATGCTGCTGCTTGTGTTAAAAAAAATCTAAACTGTCTTATCGCCTATTTTATTGAGAAAGTTGAGGCCATTCACTTAATCTTATGTACTTACCTTGCTCCACCTTTCCCTTCTTCTCTCTTGCCTCAGAGAATAAAGTAGCCCTCTTCCTGCTGAAGGCTGATGCCACAGCCTGTGTCCTGGATCCCATCTCCAGGGGCTTGCTCATCACTTCTCTCTCTCCTCCTGTGTTCAACCTCCTTCTTCTTACCCTTAGCACACAAAGACATTGTCTCTCCCATCATTAAAAAATGTTCAACAGAACCTTCCTGTGACCTCCTAGCTGCTGCTCTTTCTCCTTCCATTCTCATTCAAACTTCTTGAAAGACTTGCTTTTAATCATCTCCCCACCTCCCGTTCCTTCTTCATTATACTGCAATTTGACTTCCACCTACACAGTTCTATTGAATGGAAGGCGCCTATGAACACCTAATTGCAAATCCAATGGGCACTTTCTTCTATTCATTATCTTCTCTGACCTGTCTGCTACATCTAACACCATTAATCACTCCTGCTTCCTGGGAAATTCCCCTTGGCTTCCATGACACAAAAAAATGCCCTGGTTCTCCTCATCTCTGTCCCACGTGGGCTCCTCTTTCTTCACCCACCATCTGACTGTTGGTGTACCCCAAGATTTTACCTATTGTGTATTCATTGTCTTATTCTATATGTTCTCTCTGAGCAGCACTATCTGGATACCAGTCAATCCTCAGTTTCTATCTTCAGTGTGGACATCTGTCCCAAGCTCCAGACTCATATATTCATCTCCATCTGGATGTTCCGGAAGAACCTCCAGTTGATCACATCCATAACTGAATTCATCATTTTCTACTTCTGGGTTTCTCTATCTCATTGAGTTGCACTGCCAGTCACTAGATGTGGAAGATAGAAGTCTTCAAATCATCTTTATTTCTTCCTTCATTCACATGTTCCATCTCTCTTCAATCGCCAAGTCCTTTTGATTCTACTTCCTAAATATTCCTCAAGCTATTATCTCTCCAACTCTTTTACTAACACCTTAGTGAAGACTTCCTTGATTCTTGCTGGATGACTCCAAAAGCTTCCTAATAGGTATCCCTGGCACCCATCTTACCTCCCACAAACCCATTCACTCAACACAATATTCAGAGAGCACCTACCATATGCACTGATCTGGGGGGGTGGGGGAGATAGTGGTAAGGAGAATAGTCATGTCCTTTGCTGTCACTAAGCTTATACTATGGTAATATGTGAGTGTGTGTGTGTTTTAATCTACATTAAATAATTCCAGATACCAGTAAGTGTGCCATAGACAAGATAATAGGATTGAAGCTGACTGATGGAGTGGATTAAATTTGGATATTCAAAGTAGGCCTCTTTGAGTAGGTGACATTTGAGCAGAGACCTGATGAAGAAGAGCATCCGGGGTGGGGAGAACAGCATGTAGAAGGGCTCTGAGTGGGTGCATGTTTGGAGGATATCAGCTGAGGGAAGAATAGCCCGGGGTGAGGTAGGATTGTGTTAAGCCTTACAGGCCATGGGACGGGTTTGGGAATCTCGAGTCTGACAGGAAGCCATTGGAGGACTTTCACTGGCAGGTGACATGGTCTGGTGTACTTCCAGAGCAGAGTGCTCTGGTTGCTGCATGGAAAATAGGTTGCAGGAGCACACCTGGAAGTAGTTAGGAGGTGATTGTATTATTCCAGATGAGAAAAGGTGATGTCTGGCCGAAGGGGGCAGCAGTGGAGATGGAAAGAAGCAGATGGAATTGGAATATCATCTGGATGTGGAATCCCTAAGACTTGAAAGAATCAGGATGTCTTCTTCATCCTCCATCAGTGGCTCCAGAGTGATTTTCTAAACACAGCTCAAGCCATATTGCTTCCACTGTTCAAGAACCCTCCGGGGTTCCTCACTGGTGATCAATTCTAAACAACTGTAGCCACAGATGCAAGGCCATCCCTGGCTTGTTTCTGTTTTTCTCACCAGAAGACTTCTCTAGCTGATAGATGCCTCTTGGTTCCGCCCCAGCATGTGGGCATGTGGTGTCTCTATCACAGTGCTATGATGTATTGAAATCACCTGTGTATGTGGGCTCCTAAGATGCAAAGGCTTTGTCTTGTTGATCATTCTAATTCCATTGTCTTGTTGCCATGCCAGTGGAAATTTGAGCCTTGGACCAGCAGCAGAAGCATCACCTGGGAGCTTGTTTGAATTTGCATTTTAGCAGCAAGGTCCCCCCGGGGACTCCCATGCACCTGACAGTTTTGAGAAGCTGGCTTGGGTCCTGTGGACAGTAGGTTCTCATTGACTGTCGAACAGGATCAGCAACCCGATCCAGACTCCTCAGAGCTCAACAGTGATCTCCTTTTGTCAAATAGACCAAAGTCACAAAGTCAGCTTCATGGAGATGGATTAAACCCTACTGGATGTTATGGATGCACTGAACGTGTCTGTCCCTGCCTGGCTGGTGACATCTGCTTCAAGTAACACAGGACCAGTGGTTACATTTACTTCCAGCTTAGGAGCTAGGGTATCAGCAATTTCAGACTGAATTGATTCAGAAGCACTCTTTTTTTTTTTTTTTTTAAAGATTTTATTTGTTTATTTGACAGAGAGAGAGAGCACAAGCAGGCAGAGAGGCAGGCAGAGGGAAAGGGAGAAGCAGGCTCTCCCCTGAGCAGGGAGCCCGATGCGGGGCTCGATCCCAGGACCCTGGGATCATGACCTGAGCCGAAGGCAGACGCTTAACGACTGAGCCACCCAGGCGCCCCATAGAAGCACTCTTCTTATAGAGTACTCTAATTTTTTGTAAAGTCACCCATATAACCTAACACCTAACTTTTTTCCTTTGAATAGGTAATCCTCTAATTAAGTGTCGAGAACAAACTTCTAAGTACCAAAGGCAGGTATTCTGTGTCCACACATGGACTGCTAGCAACGAATGCACAAGTGCTAATTAGCTCATTAACACTTCACTGTTCTCCTTTGAGATGCTCTCAGTTATTTTTTTTTATTTTTCAGCCGAAATAAACCCATAAGGTCAAAAGTTCCCAGTTTTGCCTTGTCTTTTTATGAACGCCCACGAGTTCAGGGGCTGTGGCTCTCCTGCCCCAAACCACAAAGTGGGAATAATGGCCCGTTGAACTTCCTGGCTTCTCAGGTCCTCAGGCTGATGAAGATTCGGGGCTCTCACAGGCAGGAATTCTGACATGCTGCCCAGGTGCTGACACTCTGGTCACTCTGCGTCCCAGGCATGGGTGGTCCTCAGAGCTGGAGGGTGGCTGTACCAGGGACAGGGACCGTGTCTCCTCAGCACCGCTAGGAGCTCATGGAATTCTGTGGTGCTTTGACCTCACGGGTGTCTCTTTGGTGGTAGCTCTTCAGACCCCAGCAACCTTAACTAGCCTTCCAAGAGACTGAATGTGTTGTCCCCAAATTCATATGTTGAAATTCTAACTCTCACTGTGGTGGTATTTGGAGGCAGGGCCTTTGGGAGCTGATGAGGCCATGAGGGTGCAGCCCTCGTGAATGAGATTGGTGCCCAGAGAGTTCTCTTGCCGCCTTTTCACCATGTGAAGAGACGATGGGAAGTCAGCAGTCTGCAACTTGGGGGAGAGTCTTCACCAGAACCCAAATGGGCTGGTCCCCTGATCTCAGATTTCCAACGTCCAGAACTTCAGGAAAGAAATGGTTGTTGTTTATAAGTCACTCAGTCCAGCAGCCCTACCGACTATGACCATCCCCTGGGGGCAGATACTTCACCTGCTCAGAATCTCTCTCACCCCTCGCCTGAAATTGCAAGTGAAGCGGGAAGTGGCTCTTTTCCATAAAACGCTTGGGAAATGCTTGGCCCACCTGCTTCTCAGGTCGAGGAAGGTCATGGTGAAAATCATATGCTTCATTTTCAGGGTGTGAAAATTTGCTCCCAGAACGATGGGGTGAAAGCAAGTCTTGGTTTGCTCTTATTATAGCATCTGGGTGGGACTTTCCAAAGAACAGTGATGGGGACGCAGGGATCTGGGTCTTGTCCTTTGTCTGGAACCTGGCAGCGTGACATTCTTGTCACTTGGTCACAGTATTTTCACCAGGTGACCTCTAGCATCCCTTCTCATGCCAACATTTTAGGACTCTCTGTCTCTGTCTTTCCTGGTCTTTTCTGGGAAGAATCAAAAAAAATGAAATAGCTCAAGTTCTGACCCTTTCTGAATGTCTATAAAATCCCAGGGATTCAATAATGAGCAATGGTGTGCTGGCCAATGTTTAACAACTGGCACTGATTTGTAGTATTTGTTAATTTCTGTGGTATACATCATCTCATCAGGACTGATTTCCAGCCTTTGAGCTGATGTCCATCTGCTCACAAAATTCCTGAAAATGTAACAGTCAGCTCTCATGAGCTGCTATGAGCTGGCTCCACACCCTTGTGAATAAGCCTCCTTGTCCATTATTCTGAGAGAAGCAGGACTTACACGGTCAGGGGCAGAGATGCTCACTCATTTTCCTGGCTTCTTGCCTGGCTATTGGGAAAAGTCAGTGTGGACATGAGACAGTTGTAGAAGATTGGCAGTGAAATGTGTGGTCAAACACCGAGAATAGGAATGCTTCCTGTTTATCAGGATGTCTGACAACTCTCCCAGGGCCTTCTGCCAGAAAGTCATCATCCTCTTATGCTTGTCGAAGGGCACACAGTGACATGCAGAAATTGGATTGCCAATAAGAATTGTTCCAAGTAGAGAGATGGAGTCTTTTCCCATGTGCCAGGTGGAAGGAAGTTCGGGAGTGAGGTGGGGTTTTATAGGATGATCAGTGGAGTCTCTCCAGTTTCTTTTATGCTCATTAACTGAAATCAGCTTTTAATTCTGGGCTGGCATCTCTTTCCTACAGGTATGCATTCACCTCTTGTTGCTATTTCTGAGGGCTAGTACTCTAATTTTTCTGCCTTTGTTAAAAAAAAAATCTTATTCCTGGGATATGCTCCGAGAGGGACTCCTATTTTAGTCTTAGTTAACTCTAATTGAAAGAACAATGGAGGTCAAGTATTCCATTTTGTAGCAGCCAGTGAGTTATACTCAGAACAATCTTGTCCCCTGGCCATAGAGTGTGTGCTGTTTAACTGTAAGAACTTGGAAGTACAAAGGGTGTTTTGTACATATTCTGCCTCCTCAAGGGGACATCGGTGTCAGGTAGGGTCCAGTCCTCAGTGAAGCACCAATAGACCCAGAGTTTAGCAGACCTGTAATGTCAA
The DNA here is from genome assembly GCF_002201575.2 of Neomonachus schauinslandi. Taxonomy (NCBI): domain Eukaryota; kingdom Metazoa; phylum Chordata; class Mammalia; order Carnivora; family Phocidae; genus Neomonachus; species Neomonachus schauinslandi. The sequence goes on from NC_058414.1 coordinate 88,614,308, forward strand.
GAGGGAGCTGTTTTAGATGCCAAGCACTAACTGTTTTGGTGAAGACTGGGCAGAAAGTCTGGTATAATACATTGCTTGTAGTTCTTTGACCCTTTTGCAGAACAGCATGGAGCAGCCATTAAGGTTCATGGTCACTGGAAACTAAGCAGGTGAATTATAGGTCTATATCAAAGAGTCAAGAAACAGGAACACTTACCCAAATGTAAGAAAACCTTCACATAACCCTCAACCATCCATCTCATATCTGAGTGTTACTGGGCTCAAGGGAGATATGGCAAGACTAGGTAAACTGGCTCAGTGAGTCCCAACCTATTAATGGGCAGACATATACACTCCTCAAGTAGAAACAATCATTCTATCGTTTCTGGAGTATGGATGAGGACTCCAGGAATAATCTGTGCAGGAAAGACAGTACATTAATGACCCTTTGCAGGAAAGAGGGGGATGAAAATTAGGTAGTGTGTGAAGAAGTGTTTTAATGAGAAGGGGAATCTACAAAATGGTGCCCATGTTAGGATTATAATTATTGGAAATATTTATAAGGATAAACTTCGGAAAGGGATACAGAGAAATGAAAATTAAGGTAGGCTGGAAGGATTACAACTGAATAATTTACAAATTTTCCTGACTTTTGTAATGTTTAAATATATTAAATGTTTTTAAAATTTATTTATTTGAGAGAGAGAGAATGAGTGGGGGGAGGGGCAGAGGCAGAAGGAGAAGCAGACTCCTCACTGAGCAAGGAGCCTGCCGTGGGGCTCCATCCCAGGACCCCAAGATCATGACCTGAGCTAAAGGCAGACGCTTAACCAACCAAGCCACCCAGGTGCCCCATGTTGTTTGAATATATTTAAATCTTTTGTGCAAAGCGTTTTCCATCTTCAAAGAGAACCAAAGGAGCTGGAATTTCCCTGGAGAAATTGAAATCAGATATAAGGAAGGATTTCTTTGTGGGATGATCAGTCCCTGGGAGGTACTTAGAGCAGAGCTGAGAAATCACCTTCAAGAATGGTTCCCTGTTTAACCAGGTGGAGAGTGGTGGTGGCCCCTGGAGTTGGGGGCAAACTGGATTGCTTCTGCAGGCTTCTTCCACATAGAGATGGTGGACCTGAGACACAGCACTCACCGAGTTGCAAATGTGACACAGTGAATTGCTGGCAGAGCTGTGAACAGGAAAATTTAGGAGGTAGGACAAGAGCAATTTTGATGAGTGCTTCAGATCTCCTCAAGATCCACTCCCCCCATTCCTGTCACTGCCCTAGGTCCTACCAGCAGCTGTAGCAGTTAGGAAGCAATTAAATTAATTTCTTCCCAGGGGTCAGGCTAGCAGGAGAACTTTGCAGGGGCTCTTGCAGTCATAAACATCTTAACCTAAAGGAACACCTTCTGGGTGTGGAGAAGGACCATTAGGGAAGCTTCCTAGAGTGGAGAAAGGTTTTCTTGCCGCCATGTACCCCCCACCCTTCCTCGGGCCATTCTTCTGCTCCAAGTTCAGAGCTCTCCAATGGAAACTCCTTTTTTCCAGTTAGGTAAGTTGTTTTGTTGTTGTTGTTCTGGAACTTGGATAGTGCTGTGGGCATATCTGGTTAGAAAGATGTTACTTTCCTGAGATATAAAGTCCTTCTAGAGAGAAAGGGCTCTTCTCTTCCACAAGGCACATTTGTATAGCAGGAAGTTCACACCGAGCTTAGGATATGGACAGGCTCTATTTGAAGCTGGACCTCATGACTTGCAAGCTCTCTGAGCCTTGTTTTCTCACTTGCTAAATGAGGATATCAATACCTATCTCATAGGTTATGGGGATGAAGGGCACCAATAAGGTGCCTGGCACTTAATAGGTCCCCATTAAACATAAGTTTCATTTAAAATTTTAGGAGTCAACAGAGATTAAATACATATCTGGTGCTCCTGCATTGCTTCCTGTACCCAATCATGACTCATGTCACTGTTGACCAACACACAAAAGGTGTCAAACAACAGACCTCACTAGCTCTGAAAAGCTGGACATGTTTTGCTGACTGGCACTCCTCACTGTGACACTTTGGTTTGGCCACAGATGTCACCAAAGATTATTTCAAGATAACTGGGGGCCTCCTACCCCAGAGCCACTGTGAAATCCTGTGAATATATCTGCTCCTGACCTCAGTCAGTCTCCACTGGGGCCGGCTGTTGGCTCTCAGTGCCAGCACACCCTTGGGATGAGATGGCTATTCTAGACTCTGATGGCTGTTCTAGACTCACTGTCCCTTGCCTGCTGGGGAATGAGGACTGGCAGCAGCAATGCTGCTCACCCAGCCTGGTGGTGGGGCAGAGCGTGGAGGCTGCTGAGTAGGAGAGGCTACGTTACTGGAGTTGAAGCTCAGCTGGATCTTCTCCTTGTTGGGTGGGGAAGGTCAAAAGAGTCCATCAAAGCAGAATACCCAAGGGCAGCCCAGAGGGTTGGCTACCCTGGATTGATGTAAGACCCCAAAGACTCAGTTACATCTTTCGGGAACAGTGGTTAAGAGCATAGGCTTTGACACCAGATGGACTCCAGCTTAATGTGTGGCCATTTTGTCGATAGGTGACCTTGATCAAGCGACTCAACCTTCCTCTATAAGCCTGGTGCCTCCTGTGTAAAAGGGAATAATAAGAATAAGATTTGCTTCCCTAAGTGATTGGGGGGATTAAGAGGAAGTCAAGCATGCAGCCTAGTGTGTGGCACAGTGTAGCAAGCTCTCCATCAAGGTTTTTGGTTCCCATTAGAACCAGAGACCAAGCTGTTTGTGTCTGTATCAATAATTGCTTGATATACTCCCATCTTCCTGACCAAATTATGGCCACTGTCTACTTCAATGTTGAATTTAAAATGTCCATCTTCTAGAGAGTGGGTGCTCCTCAAACCTTGAAGAATGCATAGCTGTGGGGCCAACCACAGGGTGGCCCAGCCCTCCCTTGCCCCCCATGATTCTGCATGCAAACACAAGCTCACATTCACAGGGTGCAGGGAGCAGGAAAATTGGAGAATTCAGCTAATGATTACAGAGTGCCTACTATGCGCCGGGCTCCATTCTACTTCTGGGGAGAAAAAGATAAAAATCTCTATCTTCCTGGAGGTAACCACATTCTAATGCGAAAACAGATAATAAACAAATGAAATAAGAAAGATCTATAGCATATTTAACAGTGGCAAATGCTAGGGAGAAAGGAAGAAAGCACAGAAGGGGAATATGAATATGCAGTGTTGGAGGAGGGCACTGGGCATTGTAGATGGGGCAATGTATTTGCTCAGGCTGTTGTAATAAAGTACCACAGACTGGGAAGCTTAAATAGCAGACATTTTTTTTTTAAAGATTTTATTTATTTATTTGAGAGAGAGAATGAGATAGAGCATGAAAGGGTCAGAGGGAGAAGCAGACTCCCCGCCGAGCAGGGAGCCCGATGCGGGACTTGATCCCGGGACTCCAGGATCATGACCTGAGCCGAAGGCAGTCGCTCAACCGACTGAGCCACCCAGGCGCCCAAATAGCAGAAATTTATTTCCTCACAATTCTGGAGGCTAGAAGTCTGAGGTCAGGGTGTTGGCAGAGGGGTTTTCTCTGAGGTCTCTCTCCTTGCTTGTAGATGGGGCCCTTCTCCCTGTGTCTTCTCATGGTCTTCCCTCTGGGCCAATCTCCTCCTCTTCTAGGCACACCAGTCCTATTGGAGTAGAGCCTACCTGAATGACCTCATTTAAACTTAATTACCTCTTTAAAGACCCTATCTCCAAATACAGTCACATTCTGAGCTCCTGGGGGTTAGTTAGGACTTCAGCATATGAATTTGTTGGGGTGAGGGTGGGGTGGTGGGGGCACAATTCAGCCCATAATAGGTGGCAAGGAAAAGCCTTACTGATGTGTCACTTTTGAATAAAGGCTTGAAGGAGGTGAAGGAGCCAGCATGTGACTATCTGGGGAAAGAGTGTTCCAGGCCAAGGGAACAGCAGGTGCAAAGGCCCTGAGTAGAAACATACCTGGTTTATTTCACAAACAGTGAGGAAGCCAATGTGGCTGGAGCCAAGTGAAAAGGAGGAGAGGGGGAGGAGAAGAAGTCATAGAGGTAAGAGGGCAGATTGTATGGGATTGTCATGGTGAAGATTTGTCTTCTTCTTCTAGGGGGATGGAAACCACAGGAGTGATGTGGTCTGTCTTACAGGAGAACTATGACCACTGCACTGAAATAGACTGCGGTTAGGGCAGGAACAGAGGCCACTGCTATAACCACGGGGACCAGAGTGAGAGCAGTGCGGGTGGTAAGAAGTGGTCACACTCTGGACATATCTTGGAGGTAGAACTCACAAGATGGTGGAGAGAGTGTGAGAGCAAAAAAAAACCCTCAAAGCTAACTGCAAGGTTAGCAAATGGAACCAAGGGGTGGCCATTTATTGAGATGGGAAGACCGGAGGGGAGATGGTTCTTTGGGGGAACACGAGGAACTCAATTTGGGATATGTTGTGTTTGAGATGCCTATAAAAATTCTAAATGGAAGTATCGAGTAAGCATGGGAATATGCAAGTCTGGATGTCAGGTGAGAAGTTCTGGTATGCAGATATGAATGTGGGAGCCATCGGCATATAGATTTTATTTGAACCATGAGCCTGGACGATATGACAAGGGAGAGAGGGTAAATGGAAAAAGTGAGAGACTGTCTAAGGAGGAACTCTGGGCTTCTCCAACATTTACAGAAAAAAATCCAGATGAAAGGGGGCACTAGGGGTTACACTCCTCATGGGCCTGCAAAGTATAATCTTGAGCTGAGGTGGTTATTGTTATTAGTCAGGCCAGGAGTAATGTTTTGGTTTCTTGTTGACTTAATATAGCTACAACTGCTAGAACTTCTGCTTGGTCACTGACTACTCGACCTTGCTCCTACTTGTCTCATGGCTGGAATGGGTCATGGACAGTAGACAGTGCTGGCCACACAGAGTCTTGGAGTCTGAGACCTGGCTTGGCCTTGCCAGAGAGTGTGCTAAGCACACTTAGCCTATGTAGTTATGAAGCTGCCCATCTCAGTCAGGGACCAGCAAGTCTTTGTGTCTCTGGAGACCAGCCTCAGTGGTTGTGTTAACACAGAGGAAAACCACAAACGTTGCCTGAGGCCTGGAGAAGACCATGAAGCTGCCATTCACACATAGCCCAACCCTACAGGGGTGGGGTGGGGGGAGGAGACTGCCTGCAGAGGCCACTCTGTTGTGAAATGGCAAATTAAGATGATTTAAGTAAACTTGGAGATGCAGGTGGGGGGTTGGTTAAAGCAAGACCTGGTTTGAGCTCACAGACGAGACCTGCCCTTTTGCAGGAAGGCCCCCTTTGGTTTCTGAGCTTTGAAGAGCAGAGACAGACAGGTTTTTAAAACCAAAACAGGGTTTAGTCTTCTTGTCTGATCTTAGCCGTTGATCGTGATGGGGTCTCAAGGCCCTTCATGCTTTTCTCTACGGAGACACAGGCCACCTTGTCAGCTCTGAGACTTGCCAGCGAGTGGGACATGGCCTCTGTGTGTCCTTGCAGTGCAGTATTTCCAAGATGAGATGCTGGTGGAATGGTTGGGGGTGTGGGGGTGTAGGAGGTGCACCGAGGTAGCATTATAGAAGGTTGACTCATACCTTTCAAATCTCTTTCAATCCTTTTGATTACATCAAAAGACCTATCAGGCGGTGTAGGTCTTTAACAGCCTTCTTACCCTTGCTAATCTTCCTTTCTCAAGCAGAGAAGGGCACGAGGCTGAGCCCTCGGAAACCGATGGGAACCAGTCAGAACTTGAAATCATTGCTTTGATTGAATTTATTTCCATATTTACTTTTTATTCATCACAAGTGATAGCCAGTTTTCCATAACAAATTCCATAAATTTTTAAGTAAAAAAAAAAAATGACACCATTTAAGAAAAAAAATAATAAAAAAATAGTAGAAGTCGTTGTGGTTAAGGCAAAAGTCATGAAGATAGTACGTGAATTTTTGAAGTTTGGGGAAAATGCTGCCACAGTGAAATCTCATGTCTGGGTGTGTGGACTACAAATGCACTTAATAATAGAGATTTCTAGGTCAGAAATCTTTGTTCCTAAGCATTTTGAAGACATTACTCCATTGTCTTCTGGCTTCCCAAGTGCTGGGAAGAAGTCAGAAGTCACCTTGACTTTAGACCCTTTATACATGATTTTGTTTTTCTCTCTCTGGAAGCTTCTAGGGTCTTCTGTTAGTCCTCAGAGCTCCGAAGTTCCATGATGATGTATGTTGGCATGGGCCAGTTTTCATCCTGTGTGCTGGACACATGGTGGGCCTTTTCTTATGTGTATTAGCTCTGGGATATCTCCTTTTTTTTTTTTAATTGAGATATATTTGACATACCACATTGTGTAAGTTTAAGGTGTACAACAGATTGATTTGATACATTTATATTGCAGTATGATTGCCATTGTAATGTTAGTGAACATCTCTGTGATGTCACATAATGATCACTTCTTCCACTGGGAACAATTAAGATCTAATCTCATAGCAAATTCAATGATTATAATACAGTTGTGTTGTCTATAATCACTGTACTGTGTAAGGTCTCCAGGACTTAATTATTTATTAGTTGCTGGTTTGTACCCTTGATCATCGCTCCCATTCTCCCACCCCTCAGTCCCTGGGAACCACCATTTTACTCTGCTTTTACAATTGGTTTGTTTGGTTTTTTGTTTTTTAAAGATTCCACATGTAAGTGATACCATGCAGTATTTGTCTTTCTCTAACTTACCTCACTTAGCATAATGTCCTCAAGGCTCATCCATGTTGTCCCACATGGCAGCATTTCCTTCTCTCAAGGCTGAGTAGTGTTCCATTGTGTATATGTACCACCTCTTCTTTAGCCAACCGTCCGTTGACAGACACATAGGTGGTTTCCATATCTTGGCTGCTGTGAATAGCGCTGTGGTGGGCATGGGAGCCCATATGTCTCTTGGTACCCTGTTTTCATCTCCTTTGGAGATAGACCCAGCAGCAGGATTGCTGGACAGTATGGTAGTTCTAGTTTTGATTTTAGAGGAGATTCCATGCTTTTCTCCATAGTGGCTGGGTCAGTTTTCAATCCCACCAATAGTGTGCAAGGACTTGGGGAACTCTTCCTGAGTATAATAATAATTTTGTTATTTTCTCTTATGTTATTATTATTTTATCATTATTTTTGCTTTACAATTTTATTATTTTCTGTTTTCTCTCTCATCTATAGAGCTTTTATTAGTTCAGGCGCTAGCTGTTCTCTTCAGGTGCCTCTCTATTCCTCCTCTTTGTCTTCATTTCTGTTTCCTGAGTGATTTCTGATTCCCTCAACTCTCTTTTTTCCTCAACTCTTAACACATGTATTTATTGAGCTTTTTATTTCTAGATCTCAGACATTTATTTACAAAGAACTTTTCTGGTTCTCTGAAAGTTTTATTTTTAAAGCATACTCTTCTTATTTTCTAGATGCTGTATCTCCTTTTTATCTTAGGATACACATTATTTTTTTGTTTTGTTTTGTTTTGCATTGTTTTCTTCTCTCTGTATAGTCTTTGTTTCCTCTAAGTTGAAAAACAAATTTTTTTTTTCCTGTTCGTGTTCTGTCTTTCATCCTAAATGCTTGTCCTCTAATAGTTGGGGGATCCCTGGTTTGTCACTTCATGATGACAAGGAATTAAAAAGTGATGAGAATAGAGAATACCCAAAAGAATTGAGGAGAGGGACTCAGATACTTGCGCTGTCAGTATTCACAGCAGCATTATTCATAGTGGCCCAAAAGGTGGAAACGACCTCAGTGACTGTCAGCAGAAGCGTGGATAAACAAAATGACATCTAAACATACAAGGGAATATTATCCAGCTTTAAAAGGAGTGAAATTCTGATAACATGCTACCATGTGATTGAATCTTGAAAGTATTATACTAAGTGACATGAGCCAAACACAAAAGAACTAATATTGCATGATTCCACTTACCTGAAATATCTAGAGTAGGGCCAATTCATGGAGACAGAAAGTTGAATGGAGGTTACCAGGGGCTGGAGGGAGGTGGACTGGGAGTTATTGCTTAATGGGTACAGAGTTTCTGTTTGGGGTGATGAAAAGTTGTGGAACTAGATGGTGGTGGTGCTTGCACAACATGGTGAATGTACTTAATGCCACTGAACTGTGAAATTAAAAATGGTCGAGATGGCATGTTTTATGAGACACGTATTTTACCACAATAGGGAAAAAAGTGATTGGCAGCCTTGAGCCCATTGGTAGGGCTTATGGACTGTGAGTGTCCCTGTAAGGAGTCTGGCTGGGCCAGATCCTGGGGGACCCTGGATTTCAGAATCCTGAGATCCCGCAGTGAAGTCTCTCTGAAGGTCTTACCTGAAGCATACAAACCTGGCTGCCAGTTTGACAGTAAGTCAGGGAAGAAGGTTGGGAGGGGAGGTTGTCACTATTCAGGATAAGTTCCCACTGAGTCTGCTCTTTTTATTAGGATGGTTAAAAACTTCAGCCATGGGGCACCTGGATGCTCAGTGGGTTGGGCCGACGACTCTTGATCTTGGCTCAGGTCTTGACCTCAGGGTCGTGGATTTGAGTCTCGTGTTGGGCTCTGTGCTAGGTGTGGAGCCTACTTAAAACAAAACAAAACAAAACAACAAGATTCAGCCATGCCTGGTGTGCGCTGGACCAGAGACCCCTGCCTTACTCTCCAGCAAATGCACAGAGGGGCTGTCACTGGGTTGTGCTGAGGGAAGGCACCCTGAGGTCTAAGTGCTTCCTACACTCATTTCCAGCCAGTCTTCCTATTTTCAGACCTTTCACCATCCTTGCTTTCAGAGCTTCCTGGTTCCTAAAATGGCCAAATCTTTTGGGAGTCCTGAAGGGAAAAAATAGGCTGCCTCTCAGTTTTCTTCACTGCAGCTTAGGAATTAGATTTTGTGGATTTATATCTTTTTTTTTTAAAATCTGTTGTTTTAATGAGACTTAATTTCTTTAACCCATGGCTTATTTATGAGCACATTAATTTTAAACAAATTTCAAGTATCTTTTTTTTTTTTTTTTTTAAGATTTTATTTATTTATTTGTTGGCGGGGGAGAGCAGCAGACAGAGGGAGAAGCAGGCTCCCCGCTGAACTCAGTCGGATCTGGGGCTGGATCTCACGACGCTGAGATCATGACCTGGGCCAAAATCAAGAGTCAGATGCTTAACTGGCTGAGCCACCCATGTGCCCCAGAGCCCTAGATATTTTAGAGAACTTTTTTTTTAACTGAAGTATAATTAACATACAGTATTATATTATTTTCACGTGTACAGTATAATGATTGAACAATTATATACATTTCTCAGTGCTCATCACATTAAGTGTACTCTTGATCCCCTTTGTCTATTGTGATCTACCAGATATTCAACTTTTGTTGTGTTGCTTGTGTAATTGACTCTTTGAAGTAGGCAAGATGGGATTATTATCCCCATATTATCGGCAGGTAAGCAGGGGCCCAGGGAATTGTAAAGACTTGCCTGAAGTCCCGCAGTAAGGCTAGAGCAGAATTAAGGAATGGGAAGGGAAGTGGAGCCCGCTGGTTTAGAGCATGGACTCCAGTCCGGATGCTTGGCTTGTGTCTAAGCCTCTTCTTTAATAGCCATCTGCAAACTTGTACTAGCTCCTACCTACTAGGGTTGTTGTTGGGAGCTTTACATACATGGCACATGGTAAACACCCGGTGACAGCTGATCACTATTATTATTATTATTTCTATTTTTATTTTTTATCCAGGGTTCACAGTGCATCTTGTAGAGAGGAGTCAACTATGTTAAAGAGTACATCTTTAGAAACCTTTGTAGCTACACCTCGGCCCAGCAATTTATATTCTATTCTGGCCACTGTGCATAGGAGAGCTTATGGCCAGAAAGATCACAATCTAAGTATAGAAAAGCTTTCTGGATGTAATCCACAGGAGGCATCGAAGTCAATTCAGCAAACTCTTTCTGGTGAGCCTACTATGTGTTAGCACTCCATTCTTATCTAAGAGTTATTTTCTATCTTCTGGGCTTACTGATGTCTTAAACAAGGTAGGTACTCAGAAAAAAAAAAAAAAAGCCTTTGCAAAATGAATGAGAACAAAAATGCTTAGAACCACAAAGCTGAAAGATGGCCGGGAGAGTGGGGGGGGGGGTGAGGGGTTGGCCATCCACTTTATTGTGGATAGTCCTAAATAAAAGGAATTATCTGGGTTGTGCAGGCTGTCAGGTGCTAATCCCTACAATAATCAGCCTCGGGGCTCTCAGAGCCACAGAATCAACTAGCTGGGAGGGTGAGCAGCCAGTGGTCGTCGTCCACTGGGCTGTTTGTGTGGAAACAGAGTCCTCTCTTTCTCTTTTGTGGACACACACAGCTGACAGTCTTAAAATAAAGGTTCATGATCGGTCTCTGAGCTGGACACCTGGAAGTAGGCCAGCCCCCGTCTCTCTTATTGCAGATTCCATGCTCCACATCTGCCTCCATGAAACCGGCTTTTAAAAATCTGTCTTTCACTTTGAATCTTCCTGTCTCCTGCTCTCTGTGACTTCTGGGAGGGTGGTGGGGAAATTGTGCAGTTATCTGCGTTGTCTCCCCAACCCTTCCCCCCACAAAAAAGAGAAGACGCTCGAGGGTCTATTCTCTACTCCCACCACATTGCGAGGGGTGTGATTTGAAGGAACATTTAAAAAAAACTTTTTATTTTGAAATAATTTTAGAGTAAAGTTATAAAAACAGCACAGAGCATTTCAGTGTACCCTTCACCCAGCTGCAGTAATGTTAACATTTTATATCACCATTGCACAATGATCAAAACCAAGAAATTAATGTTGATATAATAATAGTAACTAAACTGGAGACTTTATTCAGATTTAATCCATTTCCCCATTCATGTCCTTTTTCTGTCACAGGATTCAATCCCAGATCCCATGTTGCATTTAATTGTCATGTCTCTTAATATCCTTCAACCTATGACAGTTCGTTCGTCTGTCTTTCATGACTTTGACACTTTTGAAGAGTACTTACAAGTGGATTCATGGATGATTTGGGTTTGTCTAATGTATTTTCATGATTAGATTGTGGTTCTCAAGGTTCTCAAGTGCTATGAATTGTTCTCCCTTCCAAATTCATATGCTGAAACCCTAAACCCCAATGTACTTGGAGATAGGGCCTTTAAAGAGGTATTTAAGTTTAAATGAGGTCCTAGGTGTGGGGTCCTGATCTGATATCAGGGGTACAGGATATCAGTAGTTCTTATTACTGGTGCTTTTTCCTCTGTCATTCAGTTAAGGTATGTCTGAAGGGATTAAATGTAAAGTTACTGTGTTTCCTTTTATAATTAATATGTATCTTGGGAAAGGTGCTTTTAGATCATATATAAATACTCCACTTTTCCTCAAACTCTCGACCACTAATTTTAGCAGCCATTGGTGGATTGTTTTTCCCACAGGAATTGTTATTGTGGAGTTCTAGTGGCGATTTTATATTCCTTCTTTCCTTCTACGCTTATTAAATTTTATTTTTGTAAGGACGAACTATGCCTTATTGCTAAGTGTACTTATTTGTTCAATTATTTTTAAATGTCAGAATAGACTCATGCATGTTTACTTTATTCTATGGATTGCAGTTAAATATTATTTTTTTTATTGCTCAACTTCTTCCAGCTTTGGTCATTGGGAACTCTTTGGTTGGCTTCTATGCTCCTTCAGGAAGCCCTCATCCTTTGTGAGTACTTCCTTACTTTCTGGCATCACAAGATGCCCCAGGATCACCTAGTGTTTTTCTTGCCCAGACCTGGAATCAACTACTTCTTCAAGGAGCCCTGTTTCCTTTTGTTGGAGAATGGTATTTAGAAACCAAGATCTGGGTGGTGGGTGTGCTTGTTACTACTGGGGTGCCAATAATAAAGGGACATTTTTCCTTCCATAGTTTTCTCTGCTCCCATTTGCCATAGTGCCTGGAGTTTTGAGACTTCTAGAAAACTGCATGATTGAAAATAAGTCATCCTGCTATACTTCAGCTACCTTAGAGAGAGACAGTTGGGTCTGGAAGGTTGTTCGGTGCTCAGTTAAAATGCAAACATTTCTGGATTGTAAGATGATTTGATGATGTAACACGAGCCTTCATCAAAGCAGGCTCCTTGTGAAGGAGGCCCAGGACTAGCCCATGGCTGAGGACAGCCATGACACCTCTGACAGGGAGGGAAATTGAAGAGATGGTGGGTGTTCACCTACAGCTGTTACAGCTCACTCCGACACATCCCCAAGGCCAGATCTATCCTGCATTTCACATTTTTACATTTCCTAGACAGGGAGTGGGACTCCTTCACTCTGTTTGAGGAATGTACACAGTATTTTGAGTATTTGGGGTCACAAAGTTGCTGAGAACTGGCAAAAATACCTGCGGAGTAAGTTCAATAACTCATTTCAAGCCACCATAAGCCTAGATACCCACTTTCTAAATGTGTTCCCTCGCAAAATTCTGTCCCTTATTTGCCCTCCTCATATAATTCTGATTCTTTAATTGATCTTGTCTCCTTTCTTCACTCAAAAGTGCATTTGATCAATCATAAGCTTTTCTGATAATCTACACTTCCTTTGTTCTTAGTGTTAGCATGGTATAGTTTTCTCCATCCATTTATTTTTAATCTATGTGGGTCTTTATAGTTAAAGTGGATTTCATGAAGACAACGTATAGTTGGATCTTGTTTTTTGATCTACTCGGACAATCTCTGCCCTTTAATCAATGCATTTGGACTACTGACATTCAAAGTGATCACTGATATATCTGGGTTAATATCTAACATATTCATTACAGTTTTCTGTTCTTTGTTACTATTTTTGTCTTCCACTCTTTTCTGCTTTGTGTAGTTTTAAATAAGCATTTTATATGACCCCAGTTTCTCTCCTTTCTTAGCATATCAGTTATACTTTCTCTTTTTGAACTTTTTAGTGGTTGCCCTAGAGTTTATAATATACATTTACAACTAATCCAAATCCACTTTCAAATAGCACTATGCCAATTCATGGGTAGTATGAATAACTTATAATAACAAAATAACCCTAATTGTTTCCTCCTATCATTGCTATCATACATAAGCATACACAAATAAATACAAGATATATACATAAGTATAAAAAGACATATGCATATAAGATATACATAACTTACATACATAAGTATACCTAATTGAATTTATTGTTGCTATTATTATGAACAAACTTATCTGTTGGATCAATTAAGAATAAAACAGTGAAAGTTATTATTTTGCCTTCACTTATTCCTTCTTTAATGCTCTTTTTCTTCTGTAGATCCAAATTTCCGACCTATATTATTTTCCTTCTTCCTAAAGAATTTCTTTCAACATTTCTTGCAAGGCAGATCTACTGGCAACAAATTCCCTCAATTTTTTTTTTTAAGATTTTATTTATTTATTTGAGAGAGAGAGAGAGAACGAGCAATGGGGAGGGACAGAGGGAGAGGGAGAGAGAAGCAGACTCCCTGCTGAGCAGGATACCTGACACGGGGCTCGATCCCAAGACCCAGAGATTATGACCTGAGCCAAGGGCAGACGCTTAATCCACTGAACCACCCAGGCGCCCCAACAAATTCCCTCAATTTTTGTTTGTTTGAGAGAGTCTATTTCTCCTTCAGTTTTGAAGGATAATTTCTTAGGGTACAGAATTCCAGTTTGGTGTTTTTTTTTTCTCTCTCTCAATATTTTAAATATCTCACTTCACTCTCTTCTTGCTTGCATCGTTTCTGAGAAGAAATCAGATGTTATTCTTATCTTTGTTCCTTTGTAGGTAAGGTGTTTCTTTTCCTCTAGCCTTTTTCCAAAATTTTTCTTTATGGTTCATTTCCAGTAATTTAAAAATGATATGCCCAGCTGTACTTTTTTGGTGGCATTTATCCCATGTGATCTCTGAGTTTCCTGGATCTGCGGCTTGGTATTTAATATTAATTTGGGAAAATAGTCATTGTTTCAAATATTTCTTCTCTTCCTCTTTTTCTTCTTCTGATATCCATATTATGCATATATTATACCTTTTGCAGTTGTTCCGTAGACTTGGGTATTCTGCTTCCCCCACCACCCTCCCGGTCTTTGTTCTCCTTTTTATGGTCTTTGAGGATTATACTGATATATCCTCTAGATCAGAGATTCTTTCCTCAGCCACATCCAATCTGCTAATGAACCCATCAAAGCCATTCTTCATTTCTGTTACAGTGTTTTTTAAGCTAGCATTTTTTTTTTCCGTTCTTAGGATATTCATCTCTCTATTTACATTGCCCATTGATTCCTGCATGCTGTCTACTTTATCCCTTAGAGCCCTTAGCATATATTTTTAAAAAGATTTATTTATTTATTAGAGAGCATGTGCCTGTGTGTGAGTGGGGCGGGGTGCAGAGGTAGAGAGAGAGAGAAGTAGACTCCCTGCTGAGCATGAAGCCTGACTTGGGGCTCAATCCTACAACCCTGAGATCATGACCTGAGCTGAAATTAAGAGTCGGATGCTTAATCGACTGAGCCACCCAGGTGCCCCTAGAGCCCTTAGCATATTAGTCATAGTTGTTTAAATTCTCAACTGATAATTCCAACATCCCTGTCTGGTTCTGGTTCTGATGTTGGCTCTCTTTAAATTGTGTTTTTACCTTTTGGTGTGCCTTGTAATTTTCTCTTGATAGCTGGACATAATGTATCAGGTAAGAGGGACCGCTGTAAATAGGTCTTTGGTAATGTGTTGGTGAGGTGTGGGGAGGGGTGTGTTGTATAGTTTCAGGCTTTTAGTGAGTCTGCCTCGCCACTGTGAGCTTCACAGGTGTTTCTTAGTTTTTTCTCTTCCCTTAGGTGGGACGAGATGGCTAGAGCCAGCTGGAGTTGGGTATTTCCCTACCCTAGGTCAATAGCTCTGAAATTCCCCACCAGCTTAGCCTCTGGTTAACTGGTTTCAGCTGAGGGCAGGCCTTGTTGAGAACAGCATGCTCTGGTGTACTGAAAAATGGTTCCTCCCCCCTACCCTTGTTGGAAGCTCGAGGGAGTTTTTCCTCACTTACTTACTGTGGGAATCTGGTCGAGCTCCTAGAGGTAAATCTCCCAGTATTTGGGGGGTTTCCCATGATTGGATTCCGCCTGGAGTTTTTAACTCTCAGATTTGTCCACACTGAGCCCCCAGCAGTTTGTCCATTACCGTTCAGGGTTTCCTGCCCCACACGGGTTCCCACGGAGGTTCCTGCTCTGGTAAGTCATGACTGTCTGTGTCCATCTGTCTTCTCCAGGCTCGGCGGCAGTGGTTTGCCCCGTGTCCTCATGTCTCTAACCAATCCAAGAAGAATTGTTGATTTTTTAGTCTGTTCAGCTTTTTCCTTGTTGCCGGGACAGAGTGGGGACTCCCAAGCTCCTTTCATGTGGAACTGGAAACTGAACGCCCCCTTCTTTCTTTTTTTTTTTTTTTTAAAGATTTTATTTATTTATTTGACAGAGGGAGAGACAGCGAGAGAGGGAACACAAGCAGGGGGAGTGGGAGAGGGAGAAGCAGGCCTCCCGCTGAGCAGGGAGCCCGATGTGGGGCTCGATCCCAGGACTCTGGGATCATGACCCGAGCCGAGGGCAGACGCTTAATGACTGAGCCACCCAGGCGCCCCCGCCCCCTTCTTTCTTTGGCTTCTAACTACCTTCCAAGTTTGGACCCTACCCCTTCCACCCCCCCACCACTATGACTCTCCTCCCCATCCAGACCTTTTAAACATCCAGCGGATGGCCAGGGGCTTTGTATTTTGAGGGTCAACATCTAGGCCACGGGAATAACTATCAGAGAGGTTAATTCAAATGTTTTGGGAAATGTGGGTAGAAGAGGTGAGGTGGGGGGTGGAAAGGGGCAACGACAGGCGGCGTCAGAACAACAGTAACCTTCCTCTGGGCTCGGCCCCGGCCAGAGTCACCCGCTGGCCCCTGCAGGCTCTCTGGGTCTGGCGTTTTGGGGATCTGAATGACTGACCTGCTGAGCTGACGGCTTCTCCACTGCCAAGCCTTGGGCTCTTTGAAAAGCCCGGAGCACGGCTCTGTGACCTGCAGACTTATGACAGCATTAGTCTGTCTCTGTTGGAAGGAGTTGGCACCTTGGATTATCAGGTATCTCTGTAAATAGGAGAAGACAGGAGCACTAGGCATTTGTGGCAAATCACATCTTGGAAAACTGTCAGGATTCTCAGCATTGACAACATCCTGGGGAAAGGAGACCAGCCAGCGATCATTTATTTATGCTTTCAAAGGGCTCTGGAAACATAGGTAACAATGGGCTGGGAGAAGAAGCCCTGTCATGTATTAATAAATAGTAAGCCTGATAATTGGGAGGAAGGCTGCCCTCCCTGATGGGTCATGGGGACTAATAAGGCTTCCTGGGGCTCCAGGCTGGGGCTCTTTTAATGACCTATTAGTGAGGTTACCAGAGAGAGAAAGAATGGCATTTCCTTCCCTCTCCAGCCACTTTTGTCTGAAGAACTTCAAGGTATTTCATTAGTGAGTCCTTTAAAAGAAGGTGGATGCTGTTCTACCTGGGATGGACCTGGAATAGATCTACCTGAGGCTTGATCTTTAAAATGGATTAAGTAAAAAAAATTCTTGAAAGTCTATGAAATGTCAGACACTGGGCTAGGCACTGGGGACACAAAAAGCAAAACAGTGGTCCCTGGCTTGTAGCTTACGGCCTGCCCAATATCCCAGGTCAAGGATAAAGCATGTGCCAAGGTGACTGGATCAGTTAATCTCCCAGTCCTTCTAGAGTATTTGTGTGCTCAGGGGAGATTCAAAAGAAAATAAGTCCTTGCCCATTTCTCAAGGGGCTATGGACTGGTAGGGAAGGCAGAAATAAACACACTTGGTGGAGGGAAAGGATATTTTAGTGAAAACAGGGGTAGCAAGACTTTGAAGATGGGAGTGGTCGGCCTAGGTTGTAGTTCAGAGAAGTCAGGAAGAAATGGTGGGAGGTACATTTTTAAAGGGAGGATGGGCTGGGCAGGTGCAGGCCTCAGGAGCCTGGCCAAAGAACAGAACTAGAAATAATGAGGGAACAGGAAGCCATGAAGGGAAGGTTTTTAGAAGGGAAGGAGGGTTGTGTTCGTTTCCCAGGGCTAACAGAGTACCACACACTAGATCCCTTAATGGACATATATCGTCTCAGGGGTCTGGAGATAGAGGTCAGAAATCAAGGTATCGGTGGGGCCACGAGCTCTCTGAGACTCTCGGTAGAACCCTCCTTGCCTCTTCTGAGCTTCAGGTGGTGGCCATCTGTCCTTGGCGCTCTGTGGCTTGCTGCTGTGTCACTCTGATCTCTGTCCTCACAGTCTCTAAGGACACCAGCTGTATTACATCAAGGGCCCATTTTTACTCCAGTATGACCTCATCTGAACTAATTGCATCTGCAATCCTATTTCCAAAGAAAGTCACAATCTGAGGTACTGGGGGTTAGGACTTCAAGATCTCTTTTTTGGGACCTGATTCAACTCGTAACGGGGCAGTAGTGTGAATGGAGGGTCCAGCTTGGCCACAGAGGGTTTTTTAATAGAAGAAATGACAGTAGGAGAGGATGAAACCGTGTGTAATCCAGCCAGTTTGGGTTTCAAATCTCCATGATTAAAAGAATGATGTGGCATATGTTCAGTTAATTGATTATAATACACTTTATATTTGGAAGGAAAGAAATGTTTTCTTTGTGGATGTGGGTGGGCAGTGAAGCTGGTGAGTTTAGTTTTGGATGCAGAAGGTAGTTGGAGAGAAGGACCCAGAGTTCGAATGAGGTTTCAGGACAGGTGTGGATTTGGCAGTCATTCCCCTGGGGCTGGGTGGTGGGGCTCCTGGTGCCCTGGACTTAACTGCCTGTACCCCTGACCTGGCTTTTGTTCTTGTTTTGATGCTGAGCATCTGTGTTAGAAACTCTTCTGGTTGTGTGCAACTCCTTTGGTAACAAATGAACCCCAGGTGCCTTGTGTTGATGGTGTGGTGGGCTTTTTGGAATGATTCCTCAAATAGGAGATAAATGTGGCTTAGGAGTCAGGATGCAGAAGGACTATATCAGGTTGGGCTAAAACTCTTATTTCCACGGTATTCTTGTTCATACTCCTGGAAGCCTCACTGTTGGGACTGGAAACAGGATGTTTTCAGATCTCCTGAAACCCGGCACAACTGCTTTCTCAGAATATTGTCTTTAAACACCTTGAATCATTTCATGACCCTTTTGTATTGCAAAATTGGTGTTGTATCTGTGCTCTCCATGCTTTTCTTCTTGCCTGATCACCCATCGATGTTTTTGACTCCATTGGTCATTGGTTTAAATCTGGCTCACCGTGCTGCTGCGTTAGTTGGGGGAGGCTTGGGTGGTCTTAACTGAATCTTATTAGACCGATTAAGCATTGGGGGAGGAAGCAGAGTGAGCAATGAGGACCTTTTAATTCAATTTTCGTTGGACGGATTTACTTATGGATACAAGGGACTAGGTGATTGGTGTCAGAAGTGTTTCTGGATCCTGGGAAACAGTTTCAGCTCAGCCAAATGTGAGCACAAGAAACCTGGACAAGTTCATGTAGAGTACAAGTTTATCTGAAGGCTCAGGACTGCGGTCTTTCATTGAGTACAGGTGAGAACATAACACAATGCGAAAGAAGGAAGTGCTACTCTGCAGTGGTCAGGGTGAGTTCAACCTCATGCAGCCCATCAACCTATATTTGGAGCCTGCTTCCCCACCTTCCCCTTTGACATAATTAGCCCACAGGCTTATGAAAGCATCTATTTCTTCTTAGCAAAGAGAGGACAACTTCAAAGAGAGGGACGCCAAAAGTAGAGATGCAAGTTTTGGCAGAAAAGATTGTCAAGTTGATTCATGACATGACACAACTCTAACATAATTCTTTAACATATGTCAGGAAGCACAAGGCAATCTTTAACCCAAATAAATAATGGTGGCAAGAGAAAAAAAAAATAGATCCTTTCCCTTTGTTCAACACTCCATAATTTAGCAAGCATATTAAATCATGTATTTGACACTCAGGAGTGAGTATCTCAAGAAGTGGGATTTACTCAAATGAAAGTTCTGGGCTAGAGGTATTAGATTTAATCAGGAAGATGCCCTTTAAAGACTTACCCTTTGCATATTCTGAAATGAGCGAGTTTAAACGTTTAAAAGATAATCCACCAGGTCACACAACCAAAACATTTGTGTTGGGTCTGGTTATCCTCAGAGAAGGATTCCTGTATTTCCCTCTGCACCATGAAACCACAGTGATACCTCTGAGCGAACAGTTCATTTGCTTGGGGCAACTGGGTGCCTGATGTCCAGGTTTCAATTGGGGTTTTTATTATTATCATTATGAAAAGAATTGCTAATAACGACACGAAACAAGATTTAAATTCCTAGCTACTGAATGGAGATGATCTATAGGATTATGTAATGGCATACTCAGGAAAAAAAGAGGGAGTAAGAAAAAGATGAAAAGGAAATCTCCAGTGCTTCTCTGCTTAGTGTGAGGAGTAGATATTAGAAACCCATCCTCCTTGGGGTGATAAGGCCTAGGGACCATGTTCCTATTTTGGGGGAAGCATTATTAGCTCCCTACAGAGAAAGCTGGGCTTCTGTCTCCTGTGTGGTCCCATTAGGATGATCTAGAGCGCTCTGGGGAGTGGGGCGGAGTTGCTGCTGGCTCTAGTTTAGTGAATGTTCCTAGTGCAGAGATGGCATTGGAGCATCGCTCCCCCGTCCCTGCAGGGTCATTAGCGGGGACCAGGCGAGTCCCCTGGAGCGCCTGCTCAGCACCTACTCTGGTCTCCATGGTGCTGGTCCCCACCTCCGCCCCCATGTCTTAGCCTGCCTCAGCATCACACAAGACCATAGAGTGAAAAGTGGAAAAAGTCTAACCACGTGGAGCTTTGCTGACCTGAAGCTAAAACACTTCATTCAAATGCACCAACACCGGGAGGGACACAGACCTGAGCAAGACACAGGTGCTTGCCCCCCAGGAGCAAGGAGGCCCCCTCCCATCTCCGCCCCCGCCCCCCGCCATGGGCTCTCAGCCAGTTTGCTTCTTTCCTTCCAGCACACATCAGGACATGTCATGATTTTATTAGGGGTAGACCTTGTGTTCTTGTTACTGTTGTTTTGTTTTTCTACCCCACCCCCACCCAGCCCCAGGCTGTAAGCCATAGCTGGGCAGGAGTCCTGTCTGTAGTGTTCACGGCTGCGTCTGCAGGGCCCACAATGGTGCCGGGCACCTTTAGGCTGGAAATACGTGTCGACAGAATGAATGAGCTCACAGTTTGGAGAACTGTCCTTACTACCTCCCTTCCTAAAATGCATTCTGAGCTGAAATGGCCCCACTTCTGTAGTGGACGTTTTTTGTCTCCTTTGTTCGTTACGTCCCACGTGACCGTGTCCCTCCTGCTCCTGACCTGCAGCTTTCTCCTCCCTTCTTGTGTCTGCATCAGAGGCATTTTTTAGCTTCTAGAGTTCTCAGAGGCAGTGCATGGAGGCTGGCATGGATCTCAAGAGGGCTGCTTTGACAGGATTCCCCAGGTCTGGGTTGAGAGCGTGCTTGCAAGAAGTGAAAGTCTGAAGTGTGAGAGGCTCCTGCCCTGGGTGCAGGCGTCAGCACCCCCTCTGCCCTCCCCCCTCTCTGGCCAGCAATGAGGGCCCTCCTGGCTTTCAGCTGGGGCAGCAAGCCGGCGCTGGCTCACCCTGCAGTTTGCGTGGGAATCTCCGGTGAGGGTCTTAGCCCTTGTGGCTCCCCTTTGTTCTGAGCTGCCCTGTTTTTCCAGCTCCCCCCGGCCCCCGCACACGGCTTGAACCACAGCTTGCTTTTTTGCCCTGCAGCCCCTGATTTGGCAGAGGTATCTGGCTCCTACCATAAATATCACCCCCATGTACGTGGACTCCGA